>NW_027624289.1:2500-27500 GCF_034508935.2 Berghia stephanieae | reverse complement strand
TAACTTTAACACTCCTTTGATCTACGTCATCAGGCAACCCGTTGTTTCTTCCATCTTTTCCCATTCCCCCTTACTATCCCCCCATCCCCCGCCTCTCTCTCTCTCTCTCTCTCTCTCTCTCTCTCTCTCTCTCTCTCTCTCTCTCTCTCTCTCCTCTCTCTCTCTCTCTCTCTCTCTTGTCATAGTGTTATTCCTTCCCCGTCCAATCTCATTGTAAAATGAAACGTTCTGCTGTTTGCAGATACATGTATGATTGTTTTTTGTTTTTTTTCTCTCTCACTAGGCATTGAAAAAAAACAAAAACCTGAAAAAAAAAAAAAAAAAAAAAAACACTTAACCTTTTAAAGGCGAATATCAATCTTACTTGGACCAAACATAAAATCTTACCGTTTTCATCAAAAGACAAAAAACAAATTACAATTTAAGAATTTGAGCTTTTATAGAGGGCAATATCCACCCAACGTGCTCAAAGCGGTTTTTATCAATATTCTTACTGCTCTTATGGTGGAAACGTTTGTTTTTTCTGCGTTAAAAAATAATATAAATGACGACTATTATTTGAAAACAAAAAAAAAAATCAATGTCACGGGCAAAGGGTTAATTGCAGTACTCCTGCATCCTGTGAGACTCCTACGGCACTTGCTAATCATAAAAAAGGAAATAGCAGCAATCAACAATACTGAGTTAAAAAAAAAAGAAGAAAAAAAGGAGGGGGTGGGGGGAGGGGGGGAGAGAGCAAACCCAGTAGCAATGCAACCTTTTAGCGGCGAAATTCGATCTTCGACCTAACACCAAATCTTCTATCATCAAAAGACAAGTAACGGCAAAACTATTATAGACAATTGAAGTCCGAGTTGCGATAGTCTGACTACTCTCTTGGTGGAAACGCTGTATTCCCCCGTTAACAATAATAAAGATAAAAGCAAACTATTATCTGAAAGCAAAAAATTAGCTTCGCTGTTAAGGGTTAAGTACACCTGGGATCATCCTTGACATGTTCAAGGTCACCAAGCGACACGTCTCCCTTTCGGCTTCATGCAACCCCCCCCCCCCCCCCCCCCACCCACACCCTCCACTCTCACGGTGGTGGTGGCGGCGGATAAAAAAGGCCTTTTTTCTTTCATTCAATCAACTTGACTGCTGTTGGACCCTAGGCCTCTCTACAAGTCCAAGAAATAATACTCACTTTTTCTCTGCTCCAACGAAAATATCTACCCCCTACCGGTCTAATTATTTGTAGCAGACGACAAATTTCTCAAAAAGGTCACGTGACACTGTAAAAACAACACAGGAAGTCCATGAAAGCTTATTTACGGCATTTCCTTTGAACCGTGTAAACAACAAAATTTCGTTTTCATTCGACTTAACGGGTCAGATTGGCCGGTATTTTTTTAACGAACTAAAGTTCTGAAAAATCAAAATGTTTCTTAGAAAGTTGAAAGATGCTAGTTTTTGAAACAGAGGTAGGTTTTTAAAAAAAAATCTTTATCTTTTACGTGAATGCATGCTCAAGGCGAGTTGGACGTGCAGCGGAGGTTGGTCGGCCAAAGGCCCACCTATCTAGTACTACTACCACTACTACTACTACTACTACTGCTACTACTACTACTACTACTACTACTATTACTACTACTATTACTACCACTACTACTAATACTACTACAACTACTACTACAGTCTACTCCGGATAATCCCAACACCTTGGGATTAGCCAAAATGTTGCGATTAACCGAAGTTGAGTTTCTTGTCCCATATTGCAACATTTTAAACATAATATTGTAAATTCAAACCAGTTATTATAAACATTGTTCTTAGTCCACCACAGACTGAGCAATTTGATTGAAACAAAAACCATATGGCAGTCCTGTATAGCAAAAGCAGCTTTGATGCAAGTCGGCATCTTATTCAGATTGGATTCACTTTCACTCTTTTGTTCTCAAAATTTGTAAGAGTCGAAGAGATTAGCCGTGATGAGAGACAATTTACTCTCACCAAACTCTCATTGGTCACAATGCACAGTTGTCAATCCCAAAACAAAGGATATTGCTCTGTCTCACTTTACAATGTCATTCATTGTCTACCTGTTGTCCAGACTATGTCCAGCCCCCTCGCCTCCTATTCAATGGCCACAGAAACCCCATACAGAAATTCTCTACCCTTCTTTGTCTCTAATGGAGTATTAACAATATTGTAGCATTAAATTCCGCTCACGCTCGATTTCACCCATGACGAAATTGATATTTTGTTTGATTGATTTCTTGAAATTACCACCTTTGAGGTCCAAACTTCGTTGCGATTAACCGAAGTCTGTTGTGAGTAACCAGTGACTTTTATATAGAATTAATTCCGTTTCATGGGAAATGTTGCGATTAACCGAAGTCTGTTGCAATTAACCAGTGACTTTTATATAGAATTAATTCCATTTCATGGGAAATGTTGCGATTAACTGAAGTCTGTTGCAATTAACCAGTGACTTTTATATAGAATTAATTCAGTTTCATGGGAAATGTTGCGATTAACCGAGTTGCAATTATCCGGAGTGGACTGTACTACTACTACTACTACTACTACTACTACTACTACTACTACTACTACTACTACTACTACTACTACTACTACTACTACTACTACTACTACTACTACTACTACTACTACTACTACTGTTACTATTGCTATCATCATCAATATTAATGTCGTAGTTTTCATCTTTGTTTGATTAAAAAAAAAATATAAAGAATAATCTTGATGAAGCTTTTTTCAACATTATGGTCTTCATGTTTCTTATCGAAATGTTAATTGAATCTATTTATAACCACACTATTGTGATGTTCATATTAATTTACTATAAAATGATAATACACATGTATTATTATTATTATTATTATTATTATTAATACTATTATTATTATTATTATTATTAAAACTATTATTATTATTATTATTATTATTATTATTATTATTATTATTATTATTATTATTAATACTCTTATTTTTTTAATTAATGTATTATTATTATTATTATTATTATTATTATTATTATTATTATTATTATCATTATTATTATTATTATTATTATTAATACTATTATTATTATTATTATTATTATTATTATTATTATTATTAATACTCTTATTATTATTATTATTAATACTCTTATTTTTAAATTAATGTATTATTATTATTATTATTATTATTATTACTATTATTATTATTATGCCCATAGTGGGCAGGGAGGTACTTACTGTGTCTTCTAGCCCCCTAAATATGTTTTTCAACATGATTTTTGTCTTTGTCTTGGGATGTGATTACTTGGTTTTGTCCAGGCCCTGGCCCGATTTCTAGCTGGGAGGGAAACAGTCAAATATATAGTTAAGAGTTTTGGGAGATGATATTTTTTGTCTTGTAAATTATCTCTCTGTTATTCAATGTATTATTTTTGCTTTACTTATATATGTGATTTGTACACATTTGAATTTGTTACTCTTAGTGGGGACCTGTGCTTGTGTCAGGATGAGACATTTAGATGATCTCAAACTAAGTACTTTGATAGTGAGCTCTTGGGATCTACATGTTCTGTTCCTTATTTGAACCAATTCCCCTTTGTCTTTCCTTTTCTTGGGTTCTTTAATTGTAACTCTACAACTTTTTACTTTCCCATTTTCTTCCTTTGCGCTGTTATTTACTGAATGTGTTGCCGTAAAACCCTTAAAAACAAACTTTTTATAATTATAATATTCAATGTACTTTTGGTAAAATACTACATTTTAGGTGCCTTTTTATTTCATACAGTAATAATTTATTTCTGGATGAAATTTCTTCATCTGGGTTGGGTTCCTGACCTCCCATAGTGGGCAGGGAGGTACTTACTGTGTCATCTATCCCCCTATATCTGTTTTCCAACTTGATTTCTGTTTTTGTCTTGTGGAATGAGATTACTTGGTTTTTTGTCCTGGCCCTGGCCGGATACCCTAGCTGGGAGGGAAACAGTCAACTATATATAAATAGTATTGGGAGATGATATTTTTTTCCTTGTAAATCATCTCTCTGTTATGTACTGTTATTTTGTTTTATTCTTAACATATGGTTTGTAAACATTTGAGTGTATTCCTCTTAGTGGGGACTTGTGCTGATGTCTGGGTGAGACTTTTAGGTGAAGTACACTGATAGTATGCTCTATTTCTTATTTGAACCAATTCCCCTTTGTCTTACCTTTTCTTGGGTACTTTGATTGTAATTCTAGAACATTTTGCTATACCCTTTCTTGCTTTTAACTGGCTCTGATATGACCTTAATGTGTTGCAAGTGCCGTAAAACCCTTGAAAACAAACAATTTTTTTCTTCATTTAAAAGCAGTTTAAAAGAAGAAAGGTGGATTTTTAAGTAAACTGAAGAAAAACTGACTCATAATTTGAACATTTAGTCACAGAATAATTTTAAAATGCATGTTTTATTTTTATGCATAATTTTCCTACTCAGTGATCTCCCCTTACGCCATCGCCTGCAGCGGTAATTCATTACTCAGTGACAGCTTTATCTCTTGTAATCAGCAAGTGGTACCGTCGTTCAGGCTAGATCACAGACACCGGGGCTTTTTGCTAAGTTGTCAGTTTCAGCACGATTTTCGTGCCGTGCCTAGGCCATGGGGTCTTCCTAGGTCCACAGCTTTGTTGTCTGGGTGGAGTCTTCTGACCTTCCACAGTGGGCAGGAGGTCACCTGTTGTGTCTTCTATTCCCTCCATATCTTTTTCCCTTTCCATTTTGCTCTCTGTCTTTGTTCCAGATTGAGATTGCTCGTGTTTTCCCCCTTGTCTGGCGGGGATCCTTAGCCAGGAGGGAGACAGTCAAATGTATGGTACATTATTTGTCTTCTATCCCCCTATATCTGTTTTCCAACATGCTTTTTGTCTTTGCCTTGGAATGGGATTACTTGAACTTGGTTTTGTCCTGACCCTTGTTGGAGTCCTTGACCGAGAGGGAAACAGTCAAATGTAGAGTTATAGTCTTAGGAGATGATGTGGGTCTTTTCCTTGTAAATCATCTGTCTGTCTGGGTGGGGTTCCTGGCATCCCGTAGTGGGCAGGGAGACACTTACTTCTATCCCCCTATATCTGTTTTCCAACATGCTTTCTGTCTTTGTCTTGGAATGAGATTACTTGGTTCTGCCCTGGCCATGGCCGGACGCCCTAGCTAGGAGGGAAACAGTCAAATGTATATTTAGATTTTGAGAGATGATATTTTTTCTTGTAAATCATCTCTCTGCTATGTATTGTATTATTTTTGTTTTACACACACACACACACACACACACAATATATATATATTTATATATATATATTTATATATATATATATATATATATATATATATATATATATATATATATATATATATATATATATATATATATACATATACATATGTATGTGTGATTTGTAAACATAAGAATGTGTTTCCACATCTGTTCCCTATTTGAATTAATTTCCCTTGGTCTTCCTTTTTATTGTATAATTTAATTGTAATTATATAGAACATCTCAGTTTCTTCCTTTTTACTAGCGCTGATATGACCTAAATGTGTCGCAAGTGCCGTAAAACTTTTAGGTGATCTCAAACGCTGTTAACTGGGTGGGGTTCCTACCTCCCATCGTAGGCAGGGAGGTACTTTCTGTGTCTTCTAGCTTATCTGTTTTCCAATTGCTTTCTGTACTTGTCTTGGAATGAGATTGCTTGGTTTTGTCCTGACTTTGGTCGGAGTCCTTGGCTGAGAGTAGTGTGTGCTCTTGGATCTACTTTTGTTCCGTATTTGTACCACCTACCCATCCCCTCCTCTTTGTGCTTTTCATAGGAAATTGAATTGAGCAGAGCCTGAGGGAGGGGCATTGGCCGCCTCTGGTTCGGTGTCAGTTCTTCGCCGGCTGCTATCTTTTCTATTCCTGATGGGAGAGGGGGTTGTCCGCCACTACCGTTGGTTGGGTTGGGACGGGACCTCAGACCTCCAGTTGGTGTTGGGAATGCATCGTGGGTCCACCATTGGTGTTCCTGAGACCCAAATGACTAGCCCATTCCCTGTCTGGACTACTGGCGCCGAAATGACCCAAGCCTAATAGGAAATGTAGAAGTAGGCAATGGTGCATACAATAGGGGAAGAAAAATTCAAACAAAACAAGCTGTGAAACGTGCAGAACACGGAAAAAAACACTTTTGTGGAAGCAGACGAATGAAAGAACTAGCTGTGAAACATCCTAGACTGACAAAGCACAGAAAAAACACACTCATTTAGTACAGAATAAGAGAAAAAAAAAACATTTAGTACAGAAAAACAATAGCTGATTATATGAAAATGTTTATTTACAGAAAACACACATTGTTGGTCCGGATTACGAATGATTATTACTGGCGATACATATCGGTGAAATCATGGGGAAGAATTATTGTAAAGAAAAAATATTAACGAGCAAATAAGCAGGAAAGAGGCTCTCGTTCCAGCAGTTTGTCTGCACTGACTGTTGCCCAAATATGAATGGATGTCTGTTACCGGGATGGAAAAACGAGTTACAGCTGCCATATTCTGAAGGGGGAAACGAACACATTAAAAATTTTGGTCAGAAAACTCGCCCTTCAAATACTGATTGATAAAAATGACCCTCATCTTGACAAGAACTCTCAAACCTGGGACTTCGTCAAGTCTTCAGTGAAGTTCCCGGTTTGAGAGACTTGTCGAGAGAAGGGTGATTTTTAATCGATCGATATTTGAAGGACGAGTTTTCGGGTCAAAATTTTTAATATGCCCCCCCCCCCCTCCTGAATACGAGAGTTGTATCCCTCTCCACAACCCAGTCAGGGTCGCCAGACCCAAAAATGACCCCCCCCCCCCCCAAAAAAAAAAAAAAAAAAGCTTAAGGAATCTCATTCCAAGAGCGACCTCCCTGTCCACTATGGGAGGTCGGGAAGCCCACCCAGCCAATAGAGGTAAGGTGACCTCCCTGTCCACTATGGGAGGTCGGGAAGCCCACCCAGCCAATAGAGGTAAGGTGACCTCCCTGTCCACTATGGGAGGTCGGGAAGCCCACCCAGCCAATAGAGGTAAGGCGACCTCCCTGTCCACTATGGGAGGTCGGGAAGCCCACCCAGCCAATAGAGGGAAGGTGACCTCCCTGTCCACTATGGGAGGTCGGGAAGCCCACCCAGCCAATAGAGGTAAGGTGACCTCCCTGTCCACTATGGGAGGTCGGGAAGCCCAGCCAGCCAATAGAGGTAAGGTGACCCTCATGGAAAAGGAGGCAAATGCAAATACAAAAAAAAAACCAAAAAACCCACTTTGCAAGACGCAGCGCTCGATCTGTTTCCATCCCAGCCAAGACCAGGAGAGAAAAAAACTTGCTTGTTTTTAAGAGCTTTACGGCGCTTGCGACACATTAAGGTCATAGCAGCGCCAGTAAAAAGGAAGAAAATGGGATAGTAAAAAGTTCTAAAATTAAAATTAAAGCAGACAATTGGAGATCACCTAAAAGTCTCATCCAGACACAAGCTCCGGTCCCCACAACGAGGAATGCACTCATATTTACAAAGCGTATAATATATGTAAAACAAAAATAATAAAAACAGAGTGATTTACAAGACAAAAAATATCATCTTCCAAAACTCTAACTCTCCATTTCACTGTCTCCCTCTCAGCTAGGGTATTCGGCCAGGGCCAGGAGTAACCTCATTCCAAGACAAAGACAGAAAGCGTGTTGGGAAACAGATATAGGGGGATAGAAGACAGTATGTGACCTCCCTGGCCACTATGGGAGGTATCAGGGGATAGAAGACCGTTTGTGACCTCCCTGCCCACTATGGGAGGTACAGGGGGATAGAAGACCGTTTGTGACCTCCCTGCCCACTATGGGAGGTATAAGGGGATAGAAGACAGCATGTGACCTCCCTGCCCACTATGATAGGTATAAGGGGATAGAAGACTGTGACCTCCCTGCCCACTATGGGAGGTATAGGGGGGATAGAAGACAGTATGTGACCTCCCTGTCCACTATGGGAGGTATATGGGGATAAAAGACAGTATGTGACCTCCCTGCCCAATATGGGAGGTACAGGGGATAGAAGACAGTTTGTGACCTCCCTGCCCACTATGGGAGGTATAAGGGGATAGAATGTGACCTCCCTCCCACTATGGGAGGTATAGGGGGATAGAAGACAGTTTGTGACCTCCCTGCCCACTATGGGAGGTATAGGGGGATAGAAGACAGTTTGTGACCTCCCTGCCCACTATGGGAGGTATAGGGGGGGATAGAAGACAGTTTGTGACCTCCCTGCCCACTATGGGAGGTATAGGGGGGATAGAAGACAGTATGTGACCTCCCTGCCCACTATGGGAGGTATAGGGGGATAGAAGACAGTTTGTGACCTCCCTGCCCACTGGGAGGTCAGGGTAACCCCACCCTGGGTCTCTTTAATCAATCGATACTTTGGACAAGGCAAAAAGTTAAATCCATATTTTGTCGGGGTTTTTTTCCTAGAGTAAGACAGTCGTCAGGCCCTGGTGTAAGGTCACGTGGATGATTTTGTCGTTCCAGCGCCAGGAAAAAGAGACCAGGAGATGGAAAAAAAAAACAACAACAAAATCCAGAGCAATCTCATTCCTAAAGAAAGAGAGCAACATGGAAAGAACAGATATGGGGGATAGAAGACACAGCAAGTGGTCTCTCTACCCACCATTGGGAATCGGAAGACCTCATCCAGACTGTAGGTCATTTCAGAGGCAGTAAAACAAAAAGGGCATGAAGAGGGGGGGGGGGGGGGGGTAGATCTGAAGTTCAAATCACAAATGAAAAAGTAAAACAAAGGAGACGAGGCAAACAATGTGCCCATTTTGACATGACCTAAAAGTTCCACCCAGACACAAGCAAAGGGTTCGACTACACCCACAGACGTCATAAGTAATACATATAAAGGTCAAAGTTCATAACAGAGAGGTGATTTACAAAGGGGGAAAATATCATCTCTCGAAAAAAGTTCCAATCCATTTGACTTGTGACCAAAAATATGGTATGGAGAAGTGGCCGATGAAAAGAGAATAAAAAGTCACGGGGTCAAATTGACACGACACCTTCCGCCATGTTGGACACACATGGAATAGTTCCAGAATTGTTCTCAAGTTTATTCAACCCAATATCGGAGCTATTCAATGTGTGTCTTCGATGTTTAGTTGTTACCGTGTCTTGTTTCATACAGAGGAAGGCGGACAGCTTAATTTGCTCGTCCAGTATATATAGAGAGTTCGCGGGCTTTGTTAGCCAGCCTCGTGGTTGTAGCACATGTTATTCTATGTATTCACACACATTTACAAAATACTTAACCTGTTTGACATGGGTGTAAACAAGATGATTCTGGATCTAAAAAGACATTTTAAAACCACGGACAGCAAATCAGTGAGAGATGCAAAGTAAGGCCACTTCCATCACCAGAGCCGGAACGTCAAAATACGTGTCTTTGACCAACTGTCAATCGGGACAAATTCTTGGATCCACTGTGTCATTTTGGATGAAACTGTGGAAGAATAAAACAAAAAGGTCACTTAATAAGCGTGAGATTATCTTTTATAAATTTGTTTCTCTCTCGTTCTATTACAACCAAGATACCGGGTACTGGGTGTCTCTAAAGCCAAACGATACAACGTGTGCCGTTAAAACGGAACAAACTCATAGACACGAGACACCAATAAGTGAGTGTTTGACACAAAACGATACAACGTGTGCCGTTAAAACGGAACAAATGTGATGATTTTCATGCAGGTGGTAAGGAGAGGGTTAATGACCAAATGGAATTCGACTGAAAAATAGATAACATCACAATGATATGTGATGATGATGATGATGATGATGATGATGATGACGATTGCATTATCTTACCTTAAATGCGGTGATAAATAAATAATCCGGATAAACTAAATTCCGGAATGTCACCAATGATAAGCACACTTCCACTTAACACCCCCCTGAATTAAATATATATATAACATTTAAAAATCCAGCAAATTGAACGAAGCGAGAGAGAAAAAAAAAGCGGCTGTGACCAATGCCAGTTGAAACAAAGAATGGCGAAAATTTGATTGCTGACCACACACTACACACTAGTGCGGAGCGGTCCCAAGCATGTTTAGGACCGCCAGTTTTACGGTCCCTGGGAAATGTGAACCGCAAGGACCGGTTCGTTTTCGACATTGGCCGTTCACAAGGCGTCCTTGGGACCGTCATACGATAGGAACCGGTCCTGCAGTAGATGGCTGTCGAACCGCTAAGTGTAAGTGAGAGCGGAGAAGGCGTGTTGCCTCAAAACATGAAAATAGTGCGATAACACTATCCATTAAGCATGTGTTTGTGTGTGTGTGTGTGTGTGTGTGTGTGTGTGTTTGCGAAGATTGATGGAGCGGGTCGGGTCAATGTAAGGGAGTGAAAGGAAAAGGGATTGTTAATATTTTGTGTCTGTGACATGCTGGACCAAAAGTATGGGAAGTGGGAAGAGTTTTTTTTTGATTTTTCAATTTTTTTTTTTTTTTTTGGGGGGGGGGGGGGGGGGTTGTTGTCTCCATTCCTTTTTTCTCTTTTCGTGCGGCTATGCGGTCTTGTGGTATGACACTCGCTTTCGGATCGGAAGGTCCTAGGTTCGAGCCTCGCTCGGCGTCTAGTTTAGTCCTTGAAAGACTCTTTACTCACATCCTATCACCGTACTTAGGTGTAAAATGAGTACCTGGTCGTCAACATTGTTGTCTCTGTCGGAAAAAAATTGTAACATCGCCTAACTGGCGTCATGTCTCGTTCTACATGTTACGTGTTGCTATTAGTCAGGACCCGTTGTAAAGCGCTTTGAGCACATTTAGTGGATATTGCGCTATATAAAAGCTCAAGATTTTTTTTTAATTTAAAAATTTGTAAAAATATTTCTACCTTTGGATAGGACACCAGTCTACCCCAAAGTCCTTTTTGCCAGATCTAACAAACCCAGCTACCCATTCACTGCTGAGTAGACAGGGAGATCAGAAATAAGCACAACTAAAACCCGGGATCAATCTCCGACCCCTTGCGTGTAAAGAGAGTGCTCTATCCTATCAACTGAGCTATCGGGGCCCCCAAATAATCTAATGGTGGTTTTTTAAAATACAGACGTTATAATTGTTATTTTTGAAGAAAGCTATAGTATTTGAATCTTGCATCATTTGATTAGTTAAAACACCAAACGAAATAAAAATATTATTGTATCATCAAATGACAACAATGCGATAGAAAGGAGTGGTGACAACAGATAGCCAAAAGAAAAAAATCGGACCAGCTAGGTTCGAAACACACACGAACACACGCATACACACAAACACACATCTTATAGTAGTCACATTCATTTCAAAGAATAACCCATTAGAGAAGAGGGTGATGTCGTCAAAATAGATCATTGTCATTGCGATCATTAGTGTGTAATAAATTAGGAAATTTACCCCGAGTAATGGAATCGTCCAAGGCGTCTCGCGGCCCCTCTGACCCCACCACATACACAAGAGGGCGTATGTGCAAGAGGTGGTTGGTGCGATTAATTAAGTGGGATGGGTGGTTAGGCGAACGACCTAGGCAAAATAGCTGGGACCGTTCAAATAGAAAGATAAGAAGTGAACCGCCAGCGGTTTTTCAGCTTGGGACCGGTCCTCCAGTCCCAGCTAATGAACCGTGGGACCGGTCTTCAGCGCGGCACTACTACACACGATACCTGTGTAACGAATACAATAGCCTTAACCGTAGTGGTCAAGAGCCTCGTGCTTTGGCCAGTACTATAGTGACGTCATGGCCGGGACCCTATGCGGAGAAGTTAGAGTGTACATAATATGTTTTTGTTTTGTTTTTTTGTTTTTTTTTTTTGTTTTTAAGGGTTTTACGGCGCTTGCAACACATTAAGGTCATATAAGCGCCAGTAAAAAGGAAGAAAATGGAATAGTAAAAAGTTCTAGAATTACAATTAAAGCACAAAAGAAAAGGTGAGACAAAGGGAATTGGTTCAAATAGGGAACAGATGTAGATTCCAAGAGCACACCATCAAAGTACTTAGTTTGAGATCACCTAAAAGTCTCATCCAGACACAAGCACAGGTCCCAACTAAGAGGAACACACTCAAATGTTTATAAATCATATAATATAATATGTAAACTAAACATAATACAATTCATAACAGAGAGATAATTTACAAGGGAAAAAAATATCATCTCCCAAAACTATAACTATACATTCGACTGTTTCCCTCTCAACCAAGAACTCCGACCAAGGTCAGGACAAAACCAAGCAATCTCATTCCAAGACAAAGACAGAGAGCAATTGGAAAACAGATAAGAGGGGATAGAAGACACAGCAAGTACCTCCCTGCCCGCTATGGGAGGCAGGAACCCCACCCAGTGTACATAATAAGGCAACGGCCAGGCTAGAAAGTCAAAAAGAGAATATATGACAAGTATTATTAATATTAAATGAATAGATAAATAAGTATTATTAATAATAGCAATAATAATTATAATAATCATGATAATAATAATACTAATATTTATGATAATATTAATGATAATAATAATAATAATAATAATAATAATAATAATAATAATAATAATAATAATAATAATAATAATAATAATAATAATAATAATAATAATAATAATAATAATAAATAAAAGTAATAATAATAATAATAATAATAATAATAATAATAATAATAATAATAATAATAATAATAATAATAATAATAATAATAATAATAATAATAATAATAATAATAATAATAATAATAATAATAATAATAATAATAATAATAGCAATGACAATAATAATATATAGATAAGTGTTTGTTACCAAAACGAATTAAACATTTAATTGTAAACAGAATAACCGCACACTTGTTAAAAAATATATATATGGAATTAGGAGAAGGATTAATTTTTGAACTATACGAGAATTATCTCCTTAAGAAATATATACCGTATATAAATATAAAGGTGAAATGCTGCAAGGATGAGAGATACAGGGAGAGGGAGAGATAGAGAATACGAGAGCGAGAAATAGAGAGAGAAAGAGAGAGAGAGAGAGAGAGAGAGAGAGAGGGGGGGGGGGAGAGTATGTTAAGGAAGGGAGAGATAGGGGAGAAAAGTTTTTAAAATGTGAAGACTAATGTTAATAACCTTTGGCTTCAAAGTGCCTAGACGGATAATAAGTTTCCTCTCAGCGAGGATTCGACTCTGAGTATTAGAACAGTGTCTCAGTACGAAAACTGACATGTCTGATTGTTGGTGTCCAGGAGATGTGAAATGGTCAGTAACAGGTACATGTTTTTGCTGAGATGTATCACTCAGATGCTCTCTAAAACGGTCAGGCAAGTGTCTGCCTGTTTGACTGGTGTGGAACATTTCACATTTTCTACATCTAATGGCATATATAACATTCCTGGATGTGCAAGTGAATGAACCCTGAATAGTCCATTCACGTAAGGGGAAATGGAAACTTGCTGTTCTGTTAATGTAAGGGCAAGTAAGCACTTCCTACTGCAGGGAAACGTACCAAAGGCGGAGGTTAAGCGGGACTGTCTTAAGCGGCTATGCTATGTAGGTACAAGTTGGTCCCTAATATTGCGATCACGGCGATAGACAACAAGAGGAGGGTGAGGGAAAGCGTGTCTAGTAACTGGGTCCTGTTTACTTACTTACTTATGCCCGTCACTCCAAGTGGAGCATAGGCCGTCGACAACAGTCCTCCATCTTCCTCTGTCCTGGGACATCTTCTCCAACTCTCCCCAGGTGTGTCCCATCCTCTTCATGTCCGCCTCCAGGTCTCGCCGCCAGGTGTTTCTAGGCCGCCCTCTCTTCCGTTTTCCCTGGGGGTTCCATCTCAGCGCCTGCCTAGCGGTGTTATTGGTTGGCTTCCTCAGGGTGTGCCCAATCCATCTCCATCGGCGGCGTCTGATTTCGTCTTCTGCTGGAATTTGAGATGTTCTCTGCCACAGGTCTGCGTTGTTGATCCTGTCTGGCCAGTGAATCTTGAGGATCCTTCTGAGGCAGCTAATGATGAAGGTCTGTACTTTTCCAGTGGTGGTCTTCGTGGTCCTCCAGGTCTCCGCTCCATACAAAAGGAATGACTTGACATTTGAATTGGAAGAGTCCTATTTTGGGTCGGGTTGACACCACCTTGGAGCTCCAGATGTTTTTAAGCTGCAAGTATGCTACCCTCGCCTTGCCAATTCTTACCTTTACGTCTGCATCTGTGCCACCCTGTTTATCTAAAATGCTGCCTAAATACGTGAAGTTGTCAACCTCATCCAGTTCGCTCTCGTGCAGTTTGATTGGTTCTTTACTCTTGGTGTTTATTTTGAGGACCTTTGTTTTACCCTCATGGGCCCTGAGTCCGATTTGTGATGACTTTGCTGTTATCTCTGTTGTCTTGTCCTGCATTTGTTGGTGATTGTGGGACAGCAAGGCCAAGTCATCTGCAAAGTCCAAATCGTCGAGCTGGTCGAACAATGTCCACTGAATCCCATTTCTCCTACCTGCCACTGCTGACCTCATTGTCCAGTCAATCGCCAAAAGGAAGAGAAAGGGTGACAGAAGACATCCCTGTCTGACTCCAGTCTTCACCTTGAAGCTATCTGTCAGTTGTCCCCCATGGATTACTCGACAGGTCACTCCCTCGTAGGAACTTTGGATCAGGCTGACTATTTTTGTTGGAACCCTATAGTGGCGGAGTATTTTCCATAAGGTTTCCCGGTCCACGCTGTCAAACGCTTTTTCATAATCAACGACGTTGATGTACAACGGGGAATTCCACTCCAAGGATTGCTCAACTATGATGCTTAAGGTTGCAATTTGGTCGACACATGATCTATTCCTGCGGAAGCCAGCCTGTTGGTCGCGAAGGGGGGGGGGGGGGGGGGGGGGTCAACAGCACTTTTAATTCTCTCCAAGATTATTCTATTAAAGACTTTTCCTGGCACTGACAGACGTGTTATTCCTCGGTAGTTGTTGCAATTGCTGAGGTCGCCTTTCTTAGGCAGTTTGACGAGGTACCCTTCCTTTCACTCTGTTGGTACTTCTTCCTCCTCCCAAATCTTTTTGAAGAGAGGATAAAGCATTTCTGTGGTCGTTTTTAAGTCTGTCTTTAAAGCTTCTGCGGGAATGTTGTCTGGCCCAGCTGCCTTGCCATTCTTCAATAGTTTGATGGCATTCCTAATCTCCTCTTTAGTCGGGTGTCTACAGTTGATGTCAAGGTCTGTATCAGCTGGGTTGATATTTGGGGCGTTCGACGGAGCTGGTCTGTTCAGAAGCTCTTCAAAGTGAAGAACCCATCTATTTAGTTGCTGTTCCTTTCCCAGGATGGTATTTCCTTCTTTGTCTTTGACTGGTCGCTCGGGCCGGTTGCTTTTCCCCGACAGTTTCTTTGATATGTCATGCAGCTGTTTCATGTTGTTGCTGGCTGCTGCTTTCTCTGCTTCTTCCGCCAGGCTGTCAATGTATTCGCGCTTATCTGTTCTTGCACTCCTCCTAACTTCTCTGTTGGCTTCTGTGAAGTCTTTATGTGCCTTTGCCTTTGTGGCTCTTGTCCGGCAATTGTTTATGACTGCCTTCTTTTGCTTCCTTGTCTGGATCTTTTGCAGTGTTTTGGCTGAAATCCATTCCTTATGGTGGTGTCTCATCGGCCCAAGCACTTCCTGACAGGTTGTATTGTGTCCTTCTTTCACTTTCTGCCAATCATCTTCCACACTGCTCTCTTCCAAAAACTGATCTTTTAATACTTTATACATATTGGTGAGAGTCAGGCTGAATTTTCCTCGGGTATCTGGATCTTTCAACAAATTGACATATTGACATTGTACTTTTCTGGTCCTGTTTAGGAATATTAAATTGTGCTTTGATGCTATGAGCTACTTGTTGGATGATAGGTAAGGATGAGTTTGAGACGGTCGGGGTTTTGTCTTTGACATTTCTATTTGTGGGATCTGGAGATGGTGCTGACTTTGTTGAGTGTTTTATAAAGGATAGAATCAGGGAAATTCCGGGCTCTGAAAAAGTCAATGAGTTCTTTCGCCCTTTCTTTAAATGTGGAGTCATGGGTGCACAGGCGTCTGAGTCGGAGGAGTTGTGAAAAGGGGATAGAGTTTTTACATGGTATGGGATGAGATGATGAATGTGAGTCGGAGGAGTTGTGAAAAGGGGATATAGTTTTTACATGGTATGGGATGAGACGATGAATGTGAGTCGGAGGAGTTGTGAAAAGGGGATATAGTTTTTACATGGTATGGGATGAGATGATGAATGTGAGTCGGAGGAGTTGTGAAAAGGGGATATAGTTTTGACATGGTATGGGATGAGATGATGAATGTGAGTCGGAGGAGTTGTGAAAAGGGGATATAGTTTTTACATGGTATGGGATGAGATGATGAATGTGAGTCGGAGGAGTTGTGAAAAGGGGATATAGTTTTTACATGGTATGGGGTGAGATGATGAATGTGAGTCGGAGGAGTTGTGAAAAGGGGATATAGTTTTGACATGGTATGGGGTGAGATGATGAATGTGAGTCGGAGGAGTTGTGAAAAGGGGATATAGTTTTTACATGGTATGGGGTGAGATGATGAATGTGAGTCGGAGGAGTTGTGAAAAGGGGATATAGTTTTTACATGGTATGGGGTGAGATGATGAATGACGCAGGTAACTGTGGCTGTCTGTGTCTTTGTAGTAAACAGAAGTGCTGAGGCAGAAGGGGGTTACATATAGGTGAATATCTAAAAAAGGTGACATCGGTATGTGAGACAGTGCTGGTGAACTTAATTTGGGGATGGAATTGTTTGAGAAATCAAAGAAGTTGTTAAGTTCTGATTCCGACAGGACAGTGACGCCGGCAATGACGTCAATATATCTCAAAAACACCTCAGGTTTGGGACCAGGGAACGAATCCATAATTTGTTTTTCCAGATACCCCATGAATAGGCAAGCATAACTAGGTCCCATTCTTGTGCCCATGGCCACGCCGCTTACTTGTTGGTAAAACTTGTCATTGAATTCAAAGCTGTTGAGGTTCGGGACAAGAGATGCTAACCTGAGTACTGTGACAACCCCAATATCTGTGGGAGGATTTTAGTCGAGGAAATACTTCATTGCTTTCAGACCGTCAGAGTGGGGAATCGAAGTGTACAGGGATGAGACGTCCATAGTGAACAAAAGGCGGGGATGGGAGTCCGAAATGGTATAATCTCTAAAAATAGTGAGAGCTATATAACATTTTGGCCAGAAAACTCGTCCTTAAAATGTTGGGAAGTCTTAGGTTTGAAAGGTTTTGCCAAGATGAGTGAGGGTTGTTTTAATCGATCAATGTCTGAAGGACGAGTTTCCTGGCCAAATATCTAAATACGCGATTCTTTCGATAGTATGACAATACGCTTCAACAGTCATGACGTTACTTCCCTCGTAATGACGCATGGTAACTTAGTAACTGGCTCTAAAATAGGCTATCGGAACAATGGTGGACGCCCTTATGAAATATTTCTTCGACGAGCATAAAAGTGTATCCAGAGGAGAAAAACATTATAAATATGATCATGTTTTGACTTTTATACATTCTGATCACATGACATATGAAAAGTTCTAGCCAGCATGAAGAGTAAAAAGTACCGATTCTCTTTGTTTAGAACCACGCTGCTCGCCGTTGCTGGGCCACGTGACATCAGACTATTGAATCCAATTGTAGTCAGGGAATGAGGCAAATGTTTGGAATTGTGCCTTAGGAATTATTGTATTGCTTTTACGATAAAATATCGTCTCGTTAACAATTGGACCAGGATGATCCCACAACACACACACACACACACACACACACACACACACACACAAGTCAATTAATTGAAGTGGAAGAGAGGGTAAAATGTTTGATGTTAAAATCACGCACGCATAGACACGGTGGCTGGATTAATTCTCACGATTTCTGACTTCAAAAAGTCAAATGGTGGAATATTCTAGGGGCGTGGTCCTTTGTCAGCGTGTACCATACATACGTCAACAACCTTAACGGTACGATGGTTATTTTTTTGTTTGTTGTTTTAGGTCTCTTCCAACACAATTGAGGTTATATGAGAGACCGCTGAAACAAAAAAAACAAGCAATCTAACAAAAATAGTACAAATGTAAATCAAAATCATAACCTAAAGATATCATAAGCTAAATTATAAATAACCAAGAACAAACAGGCAGAAGATTTACAGAAAAAAAAATATCCCCTGTCAAAAATACAATCACAAACCAAAGAAGCAGGATAGGCTAGTAAAGAGAAGAAGAAACGACATCACTATCGGATCGTACACCCATGCGAACATCATAGGTATACGATTCAAGGGTGATGCTCCCATCCAACCACCCGCTACGATGGTTATCAACTCACCACTTTGACATAACGTTTGATATGGTATGGTGTTTGCCCCGTACCCGAAAGATACCTCGTTCAAATATCCACCGTGTTTTGGGGTCGTCAGCAAGCCACCCCTCCCTAGCTAATTGCGGCGCCGTGCTGCGGCTGACACGGGGGTTATTTCAGTCTTCCTTTTGAATAAACTCTTGAGACAAATTTCCGTATGGGGATGAATAAAGGGAACGTTATTATTATTATTTACTTTATTGATATATTACAAGGATGTGTGTGTGTGTGTGTGTGTGTGTGTGTGTGTGTGTCGGAAAGGGGGGGGGGGGAGAGATTGCTGTATCATAACATTTATTTACGGCCGTAGCCAACCACGAGCTCGTCATGGCGCGTGGAATTGATTTTGGAACTAATGGCGAAGGGAAATAAATAGCAGAGAGAAGCAGCGATGGAGTTGTGAATGCGTGTGTATTATATTGTATACACACACGTGCAGTGTAGATAGATACACACGATACACACACAAGTAACTGTCAATATCACAGTAAGTCATGACTGGTTGAAATCACCGGGCACACATTTAAAAAATCCTTTAATTAATTCATTGATTTAAACGTTGGCTTGGTGAAATTAGTTTGAAGAAACCGTGCTCGAGGTAAAAATTAGTTGGAGGAAGGAATGGAATGATAACAAAGAATAATAAGGAAAAATTCATGACTTTCGAATGAAGAAACCGTACTGGAGTGGAGTAAAACCAAAAAAAAAAGAAGACAATTAAAGCACAAAAGAAAAAAGAAGACAAAGGGAAATGGTTCAATGAGGGAACAGATGTGGATTCCAAGAGCACACGATCAGTGTACTTTAAGATCACCTAAAAGTCTCATTCAGACACCAGCACGGAACCCACTGAGAGGAGTACACTCAAATGTTTACAAGATATATTCAAAACACACACACACACACACACACAAACACAGACACACACACACACACACACACACACATGTACATAACACAGAGATGGTTTACAGGGGACTAAAATCACCTCCCATAACTAACACTATATATTGGACTGATTCCCCATCAGACATGGTCTCCGGCAAGGGCCTGTAAAAAACTCCCAAGTCATCCTATTCCAAGACAAAGACAGAGAGCAAACATGAGAACAGAAATAGAGGTAGAGAAGACACAAAAAGTGACTTCTTGCTTCCCACGGTAAAGAAACGCGTTCTGATTGGTCGATAACAAAGCAATCTCATTGGGAGGGGAAATGGGCGTTTAGAGTTCGAGTTGCCGATGTTTGGGTAATAAACATCGGCATAAACTGCCGATTATTGTTATGTCGATGTCGCTAAACAGGGGTTTTACTAAAATGGATGTCGTTATTTGGGGGTTTTTATTACTCAGAACATATAGCAAAAAAATCGGTACCAGAGGTCAATGTCGCTATCTAGGGGTTGTCGTTATTCAGGGGTGTCGTAATCCAGAGGTTGCACTGTGTGTACATATATATATAATATATATATATATATATATATATATATATATATATATATATATATATATATATATATATATATATATATATATATATATCTTGTGTTTTAGATGGGAAACCAGAATAATATTGGAGAATCATTCAACCAAGAAGCAGCTGGTGAAACATGAGAGAGAACGATTTAATAGTGAATATATAACTTAGAGAATATACAAGTACACAAAGAGCTTCCGGTTGGCCGCACTCGGTACAAGCCGGTACAGGTGTACTAACTCAGGTGTAAATGGATACCTGTCTATAACAAATGACGAATAGCAAAGATTTTTTTGCAAAGATAATGACCAGGTCCCGGTTCTCTGAAACCTCCTGGACAAAGTCCATACCCAGCCCCTGAGAGAAGGGGGAGGGGGGGGGGTGATTGATGGAACTGGACATTCCATGCGATCGTCTTGGAACCCTGGCTGATATGCTCGTCCAGATGAAGGCCTTTGGACCAAGGAATCCATCTCAGGGCGTTTTTTATTTATTTTTTTTTTTTTAGCATTAAAAGAAATATTGTATTTTGAACTATCCATTGAGTATATAAATTATTGAGATAATGAGAAAAACGTTGTACTTGTTCGTAACACACAAAATCCCAAATGCCAAGTCAACGACGATGTTGACGTCTGCTGGGTACGAACATTTGAGGACATTTCTGAAATACTTCTGATACTCTTCCGTCTCCGCTAACTCGATCTGACAACTTTTGAGAGATTCCAATCCAATTCTGATGGTGCAGCATCGAGCTGAAAACTTTGAAATTCGTCATTGGTTAAAGACAGGTATCCTTTCATACCTGAGTTGTGTGGAAAATACTGATCGACCAAAAGACAGCGCCGGGTTACAGTTGTTATTTTCCACCCGTACGTCACAGACCACACCCATTATCGCCTGACTTCATTGTAAGACGACAAAACGTGAGTTCAAATATCGAATAAGTTCTTCACCTGACTTCAAGAAAGCACGACTTGTTATGATCGATACGAGTAATTAATTAAAATAGTCACAAATAAAGAAATCCACAGTTAAATAATATTGCAACACGAGGTGTGTCCATTTGCATGACAGCCTTGATTGAATGCAAGTCTTATTCTACGTTCTAAAGTCAGAGACTGTTGCTTTGTTTGTTTACTTTCAAGTTTGTTGAAATATTTTCATATCTTCCAGACTTTTCATTCTCACATTGCGGTATGTATTATATAAATATCTTGTTTTCTTTTATTGTAATTGTTCTTCTTCCCCTCTTCCCCCCTCCTCCTTCTTATTCTTTTTTCTTCTTCTCCTTCTTTCTTTCAACATCGCCATCGACATCTTTTCCAGAAATTATTATCGTAGGCATTTAAATTTTCTTCTTCATGAGTAAATTATTCCTTTTTTTTCTGTCCTAATTCCATTTTGTTGAATGTCAATTTCATTTTGTAAAACTTGCATAGTTAGTGTGTGCGTCTGTTTGGCTCGGTATGAGTGTGTTTATGGTTTGATAAGTATCTTGTAAAGCGCTTTGAGGCTGGGCATTTAGCGCTACATAAGAACACTTTATTATTATTATTATTATTATTATTATTATTATTATTATTATTATTATTATTATTATTATTATTATTATTATTATTATTATTATTATTATTATTATTATTATTATATATTTGGCAAATAGAATGTGTGTGAAGGCCAGAAAGCTCTGAACCAATCGACATCAAATTTTGCACAGCGTTTCCAATCGAGGTGAAGATGGTTTGCGTGTCTTGTGAGATGGATTAGACATCGTGATGATTTTATCGAAAAATTTAATTTGTTGCGTCAAATCTCATCGAAATCAAACGCCCTAATTGTTGCACATTGTTTGCTTGTCAACTTTCCCGTAGCTAGTATGACATACGGGAGAAGGACATTACTTCCGAAAATGAAATTTTCTACCTGCAGCGCAGTCACCCATTGGATGTGACGTCATGGATATCGCCGCCTTGTGATCAAACAAAAAACTTGTTTGACAAGGACGTGAGAACCAAACGTCAGCGGAATTCGATGTGCAATCGATTCGTTTCTAGAAACTGTCTGAGTGACGTGTTCCATAACAGATGTCATTAGATTCTGTTATTCAAATTACTATTGTTCAAACAGACGGCATATGTCTAAAACCAATTGACAAATTAATATAAATTTTAAAACTAAAAATACTTACAAATTTGTTTCCAATTAAAGAAAATAAGACATACGAGAAAGGAACATTATTTCATCGTCATTTATTCCAAGCAAATAGCGAAGCTTTGAATAAAAGCATCGCTTAGAAATTTTCCGGTTTAAAATCGAAAAAAAAAATATTCATTCAAAAAATAAAAAAAAGGAGGCGGGGGTACAATAAAGGATAATACTAACACCTGTCGTGATTTCATGATGTCGGACAAGCATACTAGATATATGTAACCCGCCACTTCAAGGAGGTATAATATCGTGACGGTTTAGATAATGAAAATTGAATCTATACTCAAGGAGATAAGGCTTCTGCCAACATTTGTTACAAGTTAGAATATATCGAGTGCAAGAAAAAAAGAACAACTTACAAAAATTCAGAATCAAGCATCCACACGCTACAAATTATATAAATGATGCATGTATGAAATGTTAGAACAATCAAGCATCCACACGCTACAAATTATATAAATGATGCATGTATGAAATGTTAGAACAATCAAGCATCCACCACGTTACAAATTATATAAATGATGCATGTATGAAATGTGAGAACAATGGAAACTACTTATTGAATTGTGTATATAGTATACAAATGGTCAAAAGAATAAGGCGGTCCGTTTTGATTCGACGATTGTTTTAATAAACACATTGCATGTTAGCAAAATCGAAGATTTCAAAAGTAGCTCGTAAATCTTGAAGTCATCTGTTGACGCCCCCCCCCCCCCCCCCCCCCCCCCATTTTGTGTAATGACTGCGTGTTGCCTTTTCCCACTTTGATCTAGTTGAGTTTCTAAAGTATTGAAGAGCGTTTCGATCCCACGCATTTTGAATTCGCTCTTTATCATTGTCATAAGTTCCATCACTGCTACAACCTTTACTACCACCACCGCACCATCTTCATCTTCACCGTCACCACGACTGCAACTCCACCACTCACCCCCCCCCCCCCCCCTTGCGCGGTGTGGCCTTGAGCAAGTCACCTCGCCCTAGCTCAATTTGCGGCGGTGCACGGCAGCTAACGCCTGGGTTATTCGTCTTCCCTTGGAATAGACCCTGGAGACAAATTTCCCCTATGGGATGAATAAAGAGAATTTTTAAAAAATCATCAACCTCATCACTACCCCCAAATACTACAACTTTCCACCACATCATCATCACTACCCCCAACACTACAACTTCTCCACCACAATCACCACTACAGCAACCATCATCATCATGATCATCATCACTACAACCACTACTACAACCACCACCAGATCACCATTATCACGACCAACACGATTGTAACCACCATCACAACAACCACCACATCATCACAATCACCAATACTACATCCAACATCAGGACATCATCATCATCACTGCCATCACTAATGCAACCACCGTCACCACCACACCATTATCACTATCCCTATCACCATCACAACCACCGTCACCACCGCACCATTATCATTATCCCCATCACCACCACACCATTATCATTATCCCCATCACCACCACACCATTATCATTATCCCCACCACCATCACAACCACCGTCACCACCACACCATTATCATTATCTACATCACAACCACCCTCACCACCACACCATTATCACTATCCCCATCACAACCACCGTCACCACCACACCATTATCATTATCTACATCACAACCACCGTCACCACCACACCATTATCATTATCTCCATCACAACCACCGTCACCACCACACCATTATCATTATCCCCATCACAACCACCGTCACCACCACACCATTATCATTATCTACATCACAACCACCGTCACCACCACACCATTATCATTATCCCCATCACAACCACCGTCACCACCACACCATTATCATTATCTCCATCACAACCACCGTCACCACCACACCATTATCATTATCCCCATCACCATCACAACCACCGTCACCACCACACCATTATCACTATCCCCATCACAACCACCGTCACCACCACACCATTATCATTATCCCCATCACAACCACCGTCACCACCACACCATTATCATTATCTACATCACAACCACCGTCACCACCACACCATTATCATTATCCCCATCACCATCACAACCACCGTCACCACCACACCATTATCATTATCCCCATCACAACCACCGTCACCACCACACCATTATCATTATCCCCATCACAACCACCGTCACCACCACACCATTATCACTATCCCCATCACAACCACCGTCACCACCACACCATTATCATTATACCCATCACCACTGTAACCACCGTCACCACAACACCATTATCATTATCCCCATCACCACTGTAACCACCGTCACCACAACATCGTTATCATAAGTTCAATCACTGCCATGCCACAACCTTTACTACTACTACCACATAATCATCGTCATCACCACCGCTACTGTAACTCCTCCACCACATAATCATCGCACTCACCACTACTGAAATCACCACCACATCATCATCGTCACCACCACTACAACAACTTCACCACATCGTCACCTCTACCACCACTACTGCAATCATCATATTGTCATCATCATTCCTACCACCACTACTACAACCACCACCATCATCATCACTACCAACACTATTGCAAACACCACCACATCATCATCATCACCATCACTACTACAACCCACCACATCATCACTACTACAACCACCACCACCACCACATCATCACTACTACAGCCAACACCACCACATCATCGTTATCATCAACCACAACTAGCACAACCACCACCACCACATCATCACCATCATTATCATCACCATTACTACCACAACCACCACATCATCATCATCATTATCACCATCAATACTACAATCACCACCATATCATCATCATTATCATCACCATCACTACAAC
>NW_027624288.1:0-8440 GCF_034508935.2 Berghia stephanieae | reverse complement strand
AAAAAAAAAAAAATTGAGCAAAACCCGAATTTATAATGTTAAAAAAGCAAAAAATTAGGTTTTTCGTAATTTCGATCCATTCCTTTTTTTGGGTGAATTTTCCGTTTTTTTTTTTGTGTGAAAAATTTGCGATTTTTACAAATTTATTTTACGGAAAATTTTGATTAAGTCACGATTTTTTTGCATGAAATAATCGTTTTTTGAGCTTTTTGGTTTTTACAATTTTTCAAAAAAAAAAATTTGGGGGATTTTAAAAAATTTTTTTTTTCGGGGGTTTTGCGTTTTTTTACAAATTTTTCCCGATTTTCGCCCAATTTGTTGAAACTCGAATTTTTGCTGAAATATCTTTCAAAAATTTTTCGAGTTTTACGTCTTAAAAAAAAAAAATTGGGGACTTTTGAAATTTGCGTTTTTCACTTTTTTTGGTTAAAATTTGGGGGGAATTTCGATGAAATCTTTATATTTTTGCATGAAATAGTGTTTTGAGATTTTTCGAGTTTACATTGTTCCAAAATTTAAATTTTGTTTTTTCGAAATTTTCATTTTTTCATTTTTTTGGGGGTAAAAATTTGACGATTTTTAAAGTTTTCGACGTGTTTCGCTTTTGCTGTGTTCTCGGAATTTAGCTTTTTCGGTTTTACAGTGTGAAAAAATCGAAATTTTTCGAGAAAAAAAAAAAACAGAAAAAAATCAAAATTTTCAAAAACCCAAAAATTTTATTTTTGATAATAAACAAGAAATGAACGAGTAGGAAAGTGCGAAGTCGACAAAGTGTTTGAAAATTTCGCGGTGTTGATGGGGGCCCTTTACTGGTACGCAACTCCACCTGGCCTGGGGGTGACTACCTAGAGCATCCCGTCCCAAAAAAAGATGTCTCTAACCCCTAGTCTTATTGAACCCCACTCTCCGACTACTAGATCCTGAGCCCAAACCACACAACCCCTCAAAAGTGGGTTGGCCGCACCGTTTTTACCACCTTCTTTAAGGGTGGTAAATTAATGAAAATTTGCTGCATGGGTTTAATGTTTTTGATTGTGTTTGTTAGTGATTTAAAGATGCACGTTTTTTCCCGATTATAAAAAATTTAAAAAATAAAAACAATAATTTAAAAAAAAAAAAATTTAAAAAAAAATATGGCACAAAAAATACTGATCTCAAAAAAATAAAAATTTAGCAAATTAAAGTCGAAATTTTTTAAAAAAATGATAAAATGTTTTTGAAAAAAAAAGGAAAAAAAAAAAAAAAAAAGAAAATAAAGAAAAAAAAAAAAAAGTGTCTTTTTCCCTAAGTAAATTAAAAATAAAAAAAAAAAAATGTTAAAAAAATGTCGAAACCCCGTATTTTCAACGTTAGAGTCTAACACCTTTTTTACTGCGCGACGGAGCCCCTGCTTTAAAATATTTTTTAAAGGTCTTTCCTAAAAACTTATTTTACCTTCAAGCAGCTTCTATTTTGGTTTTCAAATTCGATTTTAAAAATTATTTTTTTTTTTTAAAATTTTTTAACAAAAACTCCTACACAATATAATTTCGACTGAAACAAAACGGATGAAATTGGTTGGGATGCGCAGTCTGAAGGGTTTATTAAAAGATCCTTAAGATACAACGGAGATGCTTTTTAAAAACACTAGTTTTCGAATTTTCAATTTTTTCCGCTTGTCGTGTGGAAATTTGACGTTTTTTTAAATGTTTTTAAATGGCGATTAAAAAATTTCCTAGTTTTGACGTTGATGAAATCTTCGAATTTTTGGTTGAAATACTCGTAGCTTTTTAAACAAAAAAAATAGGGTTTTCGAATTTCGATTTATTTCGTTTTTTTTGTGAAATTTGATTTTTCATTTTTTGGGGGGGGGAAAAATTTGACGGGTTTTTTTTTTTTAAAAAAAAGGGTTTTTTCATTTTCAAAAAGAAAATTAGGGAAACGAAATTTTCGATTTGTTCAGAAAATTTGACTCGTTTACAAATTTACGAGTTTTCGCAGTTTGAAAAAATCTTCAAATTTTTTACACAAATAATCGATTTTGAGTTTTTTTCGAGTGTCGCAAAGTTTAAAAGCAAAATTTTGGATATTTGAAATTTTCGATTTTCGATTTTTTTAAATTTCCAGTTTTCGCAGTTTTTGAAATCTTAAATTTTGAATGAAATACACGTTTTGAGCTATTTTCCCAGTATTAACATTCAAAAAGTAAAATTGTTGACTTTTAAAAAATTTTAATTTTTCACGTTTTTTGGTACAATAGACGGAAAGGCTCAAATCGAATATTTTATGCAAATATTCGAATATTTCTCAATTTTTCGGTGCTCAACGTAAAATTTGGGGTTTTCGAATTTTCGATTTTTTTTCACGTTTTTGGGAAATTTGACGTTTTTTTAAGTTTTCGACTGATGAAATTTTTTGCTGAAATAATCGATTTTGGCATTCTTTAGGTTTAAATTTTCTAATAATATAATTTGGAGTTTCGAAAAATTCGTATTTTTAAACCGGTTTTTTTGGGGTTTGAATTTGACGATTTTTTTACAAATTTTCCCGGTTTTCGACAGTTTGATGCTTTCAATGTTTTGAAAGAAATAAAAAATTTGAGCATATTCCCAATTTTATAATGTTTCAAAAGCAAATTTTTGGGATTTTTGAAATTTTCGATTTATTTCACGTTTTTTGCTGGTTTTTTTTCCCCGTTTTTTTGGGTAAAATTTGACGATTTTACAAATTCCCCACATAAATTTTTTTGAAAAACCCCATTTTGAGCGGTTTCGAGTTTTAATGTTCAAGAAATAAAAAATTTTGATAATCGAAATTTTCATTTTTTCCGTTATTGCGGTATAATTTTACGATTTAATTTTCAAATTTAGAAATTTTTTACCCGTTAGAAACTTCCCAAATTTTGAAGTAAAACACAATTTTGGCATATTCCTAGTTTTTTGAAAATTTTAAATCATAACTTGAAAAAAACGCAAAATTTTCCCCAAAAACGTGAATAAATGAAATGATTTTGAAACCCCCAAATATTATTTTTGAACATTGTAAAACTCTAAAAAAATACTCAAAATTTAACCCCTGACTGAAAAAAATTTGATTTCATCAAGCCGAAACCGACTGTTTTGATGATGAAAAATTTTGAACTTTTTCTGATATACTCGGGTTTTAGCTTTTTCGAACTTTACAATTTACAAAAATAAAATGTGTGCCTTTGAAAATTAAAAAATTTTTTCTTTTGGGTTAAAAAATTGACGGAAAAATGCTCAAAATCCGTTTTTTCAGCAAAAACTGGAAAAGGAAAATAATGTCACCCAAAAAAAAGTGAACAAAAAACGAAAAAAAAGAAACCCCCTTTTATTTTTTGATAATAAGAGATTAATTGGTGGAAAAGCGAGACGACAACAGAGATTTTAAAATTTCGCGGCGGTGATGTGGTTTTGAACCCTTTGCCTACAGGTACGACAACCCCCCCTGGCCGGGGAGAGTGTGACTCTACTGTATGTGCTATCCAGTCCCCCCAAAAAGATTGCTCAAAATCCTAGTCTTATTGGAACCTCACCCCCCGACACTTGAGTTTTTAAAAAACAATATCGAAATCTGAAAAAAATCCAACTTTCCCCAAAAAAAACGAAATAATCGTCAAAGTGAAAAAGTCGAAAATTTTGGGAAAAATCCCCATTTTATTTTTTTGAACTTTTTAAAAGACTCAAAAACTGCCAAAATAAAATTTTTTTCATGCAAAATTGGAACCCTGTCGAAAACTCGGAATTTTTAAAAAAATCGTCAAATTTCACCCCAAATTCGAAATCCCAAATTATTTTTTGAAAATTGTAAAAACTTAAAATACTCAAAATTTTAAACCTGTCAAGCAAAAAAACCCTTTCATCAAAATGTCGAAAACTCGGAAATTGAAAATTTGTGAAAAAAAAATATTTCAGCAATAAGTACAAAAAAACAAAATTTGGGTTTTTGTTTGTCGAGTCATTCAATTTTTTTGGTGATTTTTTAGTATTTTGGGGTAAATTTGACGTTTTTACAAAAATTCCCCATTTGGTGTTTTTGTGAAAACTCCAAATTTTTGATGAATACTCGTTTCGAGCATTTTTGAGTTTTACAGTGTGAAAAAATGTCAAATTTAGATGAAAAAACGTGAAAAAATCGAAAATTTCGAAAACCCCAAAATTTTATTTTTTGATAATAAAAAGAGATAAAGGGGGGGAAAGTGCGGGTCGACAATGTGTTTGAAAATTTCGCGGTGTGGGTGGTTTGCCCTGGGCCTTATGGTACGTAACTCCCCCTGGCCGGGGAGGGTGACACTCCTATGAGCTATCCACGACCCCAAAATGATCGTCTCTAACCCTAGTCATTATTCTCCCTCCCCGACTACTCGCCCGAGCCCAACACACAAACCATGGGAGAAAATTTGGCCAGGACCTTTTTTTATCCACCTTCTTGAAGGTGATGGAAAATTAATAAAAAATGTTGCTCATACGTCTTGGGGTTTAAATATTTTTTTTGTTGTATTTTAGCTTAGTGATTAACGAGCACGTTTTATACAATGTTATAAAGAAATTAAGAATAAAAAACAAAATTAAAAATAAAAAGTAAAAAAGAAATTGGCACACAAATATGTTGAAATAAAAAAATATTTTCGCAAATTAAAGTCAAATTTTTTTTTTAAATGTTTTTGAAAAACAAAAACAAAAAAAGAAAAAAAAACAAACAAAATTTCAAAAAGTAAATTTTTGGTTTTTCGAAATTTATCTTCGTTCACGTAAAAATTTGACGAGTTTTAGAAATTTCCCCGGGTTTTTGACGTTTGATGAAACTTCAACTTTTACACGAAATAGCGTTGGAGATCCCGTATCACAAGTTTAAAAAGGGGGGAGGGGGGACTAGAAAGACTTTGGGTTTGAAACCCAATTTTTTGTTTCGTGGGTAGCTCACAGGTGAGCCCCGCCCACCCGCCGGGGGGAGTTTTTTGTACCATAAGGTTGAGGTTCAAACCCCACCACCGCTGCGAAAAAAATTTTTTTTTCTTAGTCTTCTGGACTTTTCACTCCTCCCTTTTGTTGTTACCAAAAAAGTGCCTGCTCCCCCACTTTTCTGAATTAAAATTCACCCCCAAAACCGGAGCATACTCAAATGTCTCATCGTTTCTTGTTATAGTTTGTGTGGAAATTGGCTTTAAGAAATGCTGGCCCCAAAATTTCTTCGCGATGGGGCGAACGAACGGGGGTCTCAAGAAGGGGTGAGAGAGGGATTGAAATGACTTTGGGTTTTTAAACGAAATTTTTGTGCGTGGATAGCTCCCGGTGGCCCGCTTCACCTGCCAGGCGGAGTTGGTACCAATAAGGTCGCAGGTTCAAACCCCCCCACCCCCGCGAAAAAAAATTTTTTATTTTAGTTTCTGGCACTTTTCTACCATCCCCTATTTGTGTTTCCCAACTAAATGCCCGCTCCCTCCTTTTTGAAAAAAAAATTCCCCCCCACACGGGGCTACTCAATGTCTCAATGTTTCTATGTTATATGTTTGTTGATGAGAATATTGGCTATTAAACTTTTAAATGCGGTCAAAAAAATTTGCAGGTGGCGAACGTCGGCGATCTCAAAATTTGGGTTTAGAGGGGTTAGAAATGATTGGGTTGAAACGAAAATTTTTGGTTTTTTGGGTAGCTCACACGGTGAGCCCCGTCTCACCCGCCCGGCGGATTTTCGTACAAAAAGGTGAGGTTCAACCCCCCCACCCCCGCGAAAAAAATTTTTATTCTTATTGTCTTTGGGACTTTTTACCACTCCATTCTTTGTTACCCAAATAAATGCCTGCTCCACTCACTTTTTGAATTAAAAAATTTACCCCAAAACCGGCATACTCAAAGTCTCAAACGTTTTTTATGTTATATGTTTGTGATGGAATTTGGTATTGTTTTGTGTGGTCAAAATTATTCGCGTGGTGGCGAAGAATCGGCGATCTCAAGAAGTGGGTGGAGAGGGATTAGAAAAACTTTGGGTTTGAAACGAATATTTTTGTGTTCGTGGATAGCTCCACGGTGGCCCGCTTACCCGCCCGGGGGGGGTTTTCGTACCAATAAGGTCGCGGTTCAAACCCACCCCGCCGGAAAAAAATTTTATTCTCTTTGTCTTCTGGGACTTTTTACTCATCCAATTTGTTGTTACCCATAAGTGCCTCTCCACTCAATTTTGATTAAAAATTACCCCCTCCCCGGGATACTCAATGCTCAAACTTTCTATGTTAAGTTTGTGATGAGAATATTGGCTTTAAACTTAATTCTGGTCAAAATTACTTCGCGTGGTGGGCGAACGAAATGGCGTCTTGAATGGGTAGAGAGGGATTAGAAAAGACTTTGGGTTTGAAACGAATATTTTTTTGTTCGTGGATAGCTACACGGGGAGCCACGCTCTCACCTGCCAGGGGAGTTTCGTACCAATAAGGTCGAGGTTAAAACCCCCCACCCCCGCGAAAAAAAAATTTTTTCTCTATTGTCTTCTGGCCCTTTTTTACTCACTCCCTTCTTGTTTTTACCCCAAAAGTGCCTTTCCACTCATTTTTTGAATTAAAAATTCACCCCCCACCCGGGGCATACTCAATGTCTCAATCGTTTCTATGTTATATGTTTGTGTGAAAATATTGGGATTAAGCTTAGTGTGGTCAAAAATTTCTTGCGATGGTGGCGAACGATCGGCGTCTCAAGAAGTGGGGAGAGAGGGATCAGAAATACTTTGGGTTTTTGAACGAAAATTTTTTTGTTAAGGATAGCTCACCGGTGAGCCACGCTCTCACCCGCCAGGCGGAGTTGTCGTACCAATAAGGTCGCAGGTTAAAAAACCCACACCGCCGCGAAAAAATTTTTATTCTTATTGTCTTCTGGCACTTTTCTACTCACTCCATATCTTGTTGTTCCCAAACAAAGTCCCTGCTCCACTCACTTTTTAAATTTAAAAATTCCCCCCATCCCCGGAGCTACTCAATGTTCAACGTTTCTTGTTATATGTTTGTGATGGAATATTGGCTATTAAGCTTAAGTGTGGTCAAATTACTTCGCGGGGTGGGAACGAATCGGCGATCTCAGAAGGGGTGAGAGAGGGATCTGAAATGACTTTGGGTTTGAAACAAAATATTTTGTGTTCGTGGAAGTAACGGTAGGCCCGCTCTCACCCCCCAGGCGGAGTTGTCGTACCAATAAGGTCGCGGTTCAAACCCCCCCCCGCCCCCGAAAAAATTTTTATTTCTATTGTCTTCTGGCACTTTTCTATACTCCATATCTTGTTGTCCCAACATAATGCCTGCTCATCACTTTTCTGAATTAAAATTCACCCAACACCGGGGGGCAAATAAATGTTCAATCTTTTCTATGTTATATGTTTGTGGAGAATAGGCTTTAAAGTTAAGTGCGGGGTAAAATTTATTCGCGATGGTGGCGAACAAACCGGCGATCTCAAAAAGTGGGTGAGAGGGATCAGAAATGACTTTGGGTTTAAAACGAATATTTTTGTGTTCGTGGATAGCTCACCGGTGAGCCCCGCTTTGCCAGCGGGAGTTGCCCGTACCTAAGGTCGCGGGTTTAAAAACCCCCCCACCGCCGAAAAAAAAATTTTTTAATTTCTTGTTTCTGGCCCTTTTCTATATCATATTTGTTGTTAAACATAAGTGCTGCCCATCATTTTTTGAATTAAAAATTCACCCATAACCGGAGCTTACTAATGTTCAATCGTTTTATGTTTTTGTTTGTGATGAGAATATTGGCTATTAAGCTTAAGTGCGGTCAAAATTACTTCGGTGGGGGCCCAAACGAATCGGCGATTCAAGAGTGGGTGAGAGGGGATTAGAAATGATTTTGGGTTTAAAACGAATTTTTTTGTTCGTGGATGTCCCGGTAGAGCCCGCTCTCAGCCAGGCGGATTTGTGTACAAAAGGGTCGCAGGTTCAAACCCCCCACCGCCGCGAAAAAAAATTTTATTCTTATTGTTTTGGGATTTTTTCTACCCCTCCTATTTTGTTGTTACCAACAAAGTCCCCTGCTCCACCACTTTTCTGTTTAAAAAAAATCCCCCCATACCCGGGATATCAAGTCTAAATGTTTCTATGTTTATGTTTGTGTGAAAATTGCTATTTGGGTTTAAAGTGCTGGTCAAAATTACTTCGCGTTTGGCGAACAAATCGGCGTTTCAGAGTGGGTGAGAGAGGGATCTAGAAATGATTTTGGGTTAAAAACGAATTTTTTTGGTTCGTGGTAGCTCACAGGGTGGCCACGCTTCACCTGCCAGGGGGGTTTGTCTCCAATAGGTCGCGGTTCCCCCCACCACCCCCAAAAAAAAATTTTTTATTCTTTTGTTTTGGAATTTTTTCTCTCACTCCTATCTTAATGTTTAAACAGAAAATTGGGTTTTCAAAAATTTTCGATTTTCGTTTTTTTGAAATTTTTTTCAAATTTCCCATTTTTCG
>NW_027624287.1:0-8446 GCF_034508935.2 Berghia stephanieae | reverse complement strand
ATATTATTCTTATATTTATATTATTTTTTTATTAATTATTATTATTATTATTATTATTTTTATTATTATTATTATTATTATTATTATTAAAACCCCCATCATCACCATGGAAGCCGCTCGGAGCCATCCAGAGTTCATCTAAGCATTCTCAAACTTTCGGAGGCCCTCAGAGCTGTCCAAAGCATTCCAGAATCGCCCAAAGGGGAGGATTTCCCGAAATGCTCCTTGTGTTGGCATTTCTTTCAATTTATATTTTCAACATGGATTCTTTTGTCATGCTTTTTATTTAATTTCAATTCTGTCAATATATAGTAGGATTTTAAAACTCTAAAAACAAACCTGATTAGATTTAGTGAAAATTTAAACTTTCCTAAATGGACCATTGTTTTGGTTTCCATTCGCCATTTTGTTTTGTGAAGTATTGAAGAAAAGTCCTAGGGTTTTTTTTTTTTTTTTCTATTAGGTTAGCTCGAGGTCGGAGGATATTTTTTTCTATTATGGTCTTAGTAAGTCTTAGTAAAGTTGCAAAGGGTTTGTTTGTTTTTCCTCTTTGGGTTTAGTTATATAGTTTTTTCTTAAGGTTTTTTTTTTTTCAGAAGTTAGTGTCGACGGAACTTTGAGTGTTTCCCTTTGACGGGGGATCTTTCGGTCTATATGTATCGGTACAGTGATCTTTTTGTGAATAATCAATTTTCTATTTTCGATCATACCAAAAATCAATTTGTTCAATTTGGTTAAAAGTACCATTATCGTCAGTTCCAATAATCAATTGTCAATGGTTAAAAGTACATTATCGATCAGTACCAATAATCATTTTGTCAATTGGTCAATGTATAAGTTGTCGGTCCGTACAAAAGGGTATGGTACTGATCGATAACTAGTACAAATACAAATTGAAAGACATGCCAGCACGAGGAGCTTTCGGGAAGGCCTGCCCTTTAGACAGTTTTGAAAAGCTTCAACAAGCTCGGAGGGCCTCCGGATGACGTTTAAAATGCTTCAGATGACCTCTGGACGCTTCCTAGGCATCCAGACGGCTCCGGACGGCAAATTTTAGTAGGATCGATTGAAAGAAATTACGAGGGAGCTTTCGGAAAGGCTCGCCTTCAGACGGCTTCTGAACGCTTCAGACAGCTTGAGGGATTCCGGATGACTTGAGTCGGACGGATTTCCCGGGCGGCAATTAGTAGGACCGGCAAATTCTCTAAAGTTATGAATGTGGGGGAATGATTTATTATTTTTTTTTTGCTACGGGCATTTTAAGTGAGTTACAAATTTTGAATCCCGATTGCGATAGACCAAACAATTTTCCCCACAATGCTAAATTCTTTTGATCTTTCCATCTTTTCACCTCGTTGACTGAGAGAGAGAGAGGAGAGAGAGGAGAGAGAGAGAGAGAGAGAGGGAGAGAGGAGAGAGAGAGGAGAGCGGTGCAAACCATATGAGCTATCCAGCATGACCCGTGACTTTTATTCTCTGTTTTCACTGGCACTTCTACATACCCTATTTTTTCTCATCCCTATTGTACAAGTGCCTGCTCCACACTTTTTCAGAATTTTGTAAATTTTCATTGCTATATTTCCTCATTCTGACAATTTTTGAATGTTTAATCCATATTGTTATCAGTTTTATGAAAATCGAAATCAACCAAGGAAGTTAGTTTTTTTGGTTTTAAACTATTATTTTAACAATTTTTTTGTCTAGTGTTTATAAAGTGTTTAATTTGCTTTTGGTCATTTTGAACCAAGGTGGCAATGTTAGTGAGTAGTACACATGAGTCTCGTGAAAAGTAAACCCTTGGCCATGCCCGTGGGGTAGTTCAGTGCATCGTAATCACAATAGAATTCATTGTATAGATAGTATGCGCTTGGCTAAAAAGCTCATAACATTGCCATCCGGAAGTTATAACGGACGAAACACTAAAACTGTGTTGTACCTTTAACGTTTATAGTCAGGTTAATTTCAGTTTGGTGAGCATTACTCATAAAGGCGGTGGCCCAAAAAAACAATACAAAGACCTGGTGACGTCAACTTAGAACTATCTATAATATTGTTATTGTAAAACCCTCCAAATGTTCACTCATCATCAGACCTTCGTTTTTTATATACCGTAAAGAAGAAAATTCCCAAAATTGGTACTGTACCCGATGAAAAAATAAATAAATAAAGTAAAAATAAGAAAAGTAATCACTTTATTCATCCCCTCGGGGAAATTTTGTCTCTAGGGTCTTTTCCAAAGGGAAAGAATGGAATAACCCAGGCGTCATCCGTTACAGTGTCGCAAATTTGAGTTGGGGCGAGGTGACTTGCTCAAGGCCACACGCACAGAGCAGCGGGAAATCGAATTCGGTACCTTTCGCGGAAGACGATCCAATTTCATTAAAATTCACCAGAATGATGTAAAGATATCAACGCCGCACAAGTTATAGAACGTTAAAGGTAAGCAAATGTTTGAAATACAATGGTTTCCGTTTATAGCATTCGTCAGGAATGAGCAGAGCGTGCTTAAAACCGGATCGTGCTTTTAAAAAGGGGATTCGGACTTTAATTGCTAATTCAATGGTCAATGGTCGTTTTTACGGTAAAAATACATTTTTACTTGATGTTTCCAAATGTATGCACTATGTTGAAGGCTGGAACAGCCAAGTCAATTTAAAGCTTTTCCCCCTTTAATTTCATTTTTAAAGGGTAAACAACCCTATTCTCGGCCCCTGGCTATAATCGAAACCGGCAACAGTGCTACTTAAAATGTGCACACGAAACTTGTGAAACATTACTTAAAACGGTAAAGCTAAAATTCATGTCTGAAGTATAGCTAGACTAAGCTCGAAACGGCAACTGGTGCCTTCACTTTGTCACATTTAGCACAAATCAATTAATTTTTGTTTCTAACTTTTTTAAAGGTATGTTCGGGTTTTGACTTCTAATCCATATTGTAGACAACACATGCGATTATACACAAACCTGAGGGGCATAAGTATGCAGGAAGACATATATGTCCCCTAATTGAACTTAATTTTGCTCTCAAAGGGAAATTTGGGAAAGCCCCCAAAGCAATACATAAATAGGCCCCTTTTGGTTTTTTTGTTTTAAAAAATAAACAGGGTGCATGTATTAAATGCATTAGAAAATTGCAAGAAGCAAGAGTGATCTAGATGCTTTTTGAAATTGATAGTATAAATTAGTATGACATCTTCTACGCATTATTCTGGTTTGTACGCAATTGATGATAATCGCTCAAGGGAAGGGTTTATGATTTGATCCTTGACTTTACTCTTATTAAAAAACATACCACCAAGACTACTAAGCCACAAAAAAAACCCACAAAAACCCAAACAAAATAACTAGTGCAAGAATCCATTAATTTGACCCGTCAAATGTATTTTTCATTTCTGTAACAATGGGGCCCTTGTGTCTTGTAAATAAATAGCATTTCGGACCAGATAGGTCCCTGGTTCGAGTCCATTCTGGGCGGTGTACGGTGAGGTCATTGGAAAAAGACTCTTTCTACATTCTCTCACCCCACGCAGGTGTGAATGAATACCAGGATGATAATAGCGTTGTCTTATCTGAAAAAGCGCCATAGCCTCACAGGCGCCATGTCTCGGTCTATGTAAAGTGTTACCCTTGGATTGGGAATTCCTACAGAGCGCCCTTGGGGCTCATTTAATGGATATTCGCTGTTATAAAAGCTCATTTTTATAATTGATCAAAAGTTTTAAAATGTTTTGTTTATTATTATTTTTATGGTCAACTGTGGTTTAAAAGGGGGACGTTTTACTTTTTATTTAATACGTATCATTTTTTGTCAATACCATGCTTACTTGTTCCGATGATTTTATATTGTTTATTGAGTCACATTTTCTTACTTGGTTATTGTTCTTTGACCAATTCTAATTAACCAAAATTTTATAAACTGAAAAGCGTGCAGATATGAACATTGCATACTTCGGGTGATTCTTATAAAAAAAAAGAATGTATTAACAGTATTGTCAGGGTGAACCCTTTTTTTTTAATACTGAAGATTCCGCTTTCTAATAACATTAAAGTAAAGTAAATCCCTTCACTGAGTAAGGGATTGTCTTTTCTTAAACTTCAATTTAAAACAGAATCCTTTCTCTTACCATTTTGAAAAAAATTGCAAAATTGACCAGGTGGATGACATATATAAAATCGGGGGGTTCACTAAAAGACTGTAGAAGCTTTCCGTTCATAATATTATACTAACATTTAACATAATATTTATTGACGAAAAACTATATTTGATTATTCTTCTTAAGTGAATTTGAATTTAAAAAATAACCAATCAAAACTTATACAAATGACCATAGTAATAAAAGAATCGATCACTAAAGTCTATTCGTAACTGGTCAGTATCGATTATTGCACTCAGGACCCCGGCATTACATTCAACCCAGAGTCGACAGCGATCGACTTTTTGACCCGGAAATGCTGTGGATATAAATAATAGAAACGTGAATCTATTGCTTGTAGTCACACACCTCCATTTGCCAATGGGCTTGTTGGAGAAAATTTAAGGATGTGGACAAAAAGCATGGGCCGAATGGTTAGCTTGGACCATGGGGCTTAAACTTGGCGCGGCCAGTGTTTCCAATCTGATAAGGGATTTGTGTCCATTCTGGTTTATATCGAAATGAACTAGACAAGGAAAATTAAGAATTGAGTCAAAAACATCAGTATGAGGAAAACATACGATGATTTTGAATATTAAAAGAAAATTAAAAATTTTTTACAATGAAGGCATTTATTTCTAATTGAATTTAACCCAAATTTTGCCTAGAATTGAACTTAAAGCACCAGGGTCTAACCTAGATAAGGTGTCGATACGTATGTTTCAATTTGATCTCAAAACAGTTTCAACTGATTAGACTCAGCTGCTTTCAGTTATATTATTTCACCCTGTGCTGAGTCATTGGCCCCATTTCTAAATATGCTCGTAATAGGATTCAATAGTCTGATGGGCACCCTCCCCTGCAAACGAACAGCTTGGTTCTAAAAAAAAGAAAACGGTACTTTTTATTCTTCATGCTGGATAGAACTTTTTTACGTGTCTTTTGATCAGACTGTATAAAAGACGATCAGACTTTATAATGCTTGTCTCCTTGGATACACTTTTTTGTCGTCTGAGAAGTTTAAATTCATAAGGGCATCCGCCATTGTTCCGATAGTTTAGAACAGTTACTAAGTTACTATTATTCATTACGAGGGAAATGACGTCCCGACTGTTGACCTATTACCTATCTCCATGATAAAATCGTTTACAGTTTTTGAAATATCTAACATTCAATCTGTCATTTTGTTCAGCTTGATCCCGTGTATGTTTACAACTCTCATAAACAAATCGGCTTGTTTATAAAAAGAAGTATCCAATCGTTGGACAACAACAAATCATGTGAACGATGACTGTTGGACAAAACCCCGAATCGCGTCAACCCGTAGCCATCGCGCAGCCATCGTTAGCATATAGCCTGACACTGACTAAAATAACGTCAAAAGACAGTCTTTGGCCATAAAAGAAAACAAATCGTGAGTTGTATTCAATAGTTCAACCATGGGCCACTTGTTTCCTGAGTTTACTAACGGCAACTCATAGGCGGTGCAAAAACCAATAATGACGTCAAACTGCCAGTCCTTTGGATTTCAATGTCAGGCTATAACATAACGATGGCTACGCTTATATGTTAACAATCCATCGTTAACCAAAAAAATTATGTCAAAAAACAAGTCTTTGGCCATAAAGAAAACAATCGTGAGTTGTATCAATAGTTCAAAACCAATGGGACCACTTGTTTCCTGAGGTCTACTAACGACATCTCACTAGACGATGCAAAAAACCTAAAAATGACGTCAAGCTGTAAGTCTTATGGGTTCTCATGTCAGGCTATTGGCGTGGCCCTTTGTAAAGTTATGGCTGACATGACCAAAATTGACGTCAAAATGCAGTCTTTTGCCACAAAGAAAACGAATGTGAGTTGTATTCAATAGTTCAACCAATGGGACCACTTGTTTCCATGAGTTCTACTAACGGCAACTCACTAGGCGGTGCAAAAACCAATAATGACGTCAAACTGCCAGTCCTTTTAGATTTCAGTGTCAGGCTATAACATAACGATGCTACGCTATTATATGTTAACAATCCATCGTTAACCAAAAAAAAACCCCATGTTATGTATAATAATTTATTTGTTTTGGACTCATCTTGGACGGGGTAACCGACTAACATTTCTATCTATGGAAAGAAACGAAGATGACGTCACTCAGGACATTGTTATTGCTTTTGCATCCATCTTTATGAGTAATTCTCACTAAACTGTATTAACCAGACTATAAACGTTAACGGTTACACATAGTTTTGTGTGTTCGTCCGTTATACTTCCGGATGACATGTTGTGAGTTTCTACCAGCGCACATATTTATAGATAATATGCGCTTGGCTAAGAAGCTCAAACATTGCATCGGAAGTAATACGGACCGACTCACAAATTTGTATGTAACCATGTACGTTTATAGTCTGGTTAATACAGTTTAGTGAGAATTACTCATAAACGTAGATGGCAAAAGACCTGAGTGACGTTCAACTTCATTCTGTCTATAGATAGGTTGGGGTTGACGCCATAGATCATTTGTTGTCATTTTCCTTGCCAAAATCTGGACCACTTATAATTTCTTTTTTTTTCTTTCTTTTCTCTTACCCTCTCTCTATTTATCTCTCATTTTCTTTAATATATGTGACCCTCCGCCTCGAAACGGTATTAAGTCGGATTTTTTCAATTTTGGGTTTTTGGTACCCAATCACAGCTTATTTATGCTTTAAATTTGATACCAAATTTATACAATTCTGATTATTATTGTCGAGATATGCCCTTTTAAAGTAGGGAGAGTTGAAAACCAGTTTTAAGAAAATCGACTTTGAGGGGGGCCCTTTTTCGCACAGTTAAATAAAGGGCAAAAATAACCCCTTAGAAAGGCATAAAAATTTGCGAGTAATGAAATTTGGCGGCTTTTTTAACTTTTTAAAAAAATGTAATAAAAATTTTTGAAAAAACCTTTTTTTTTGTTACTTTTTATGAAAGTTGTTTAAAAAAAAAACACGGGGGGAAAAAAAAACCCAACAATTGCACTTTTTAAGAATTTTTTATTTAAATAAAGAATAAAATGAAATAAGAATTTTAAATTGAAATTTTTGTCATTTTTATAGAGAAAACGTTTCAAAATGTCAAAGTTAAAAAAGGTTAAATTTTGAAAGTCATTTTTGAAATTCGTGGGCAGGGAAGAATTACAAGAAAGGGTTGAGAGAAGAGAGAAAATGAGAGAGTAAATACCCACACACGCACGCCAAACACACCACACAAAACAGAAAAAGTGGAGGGAGAGAGAAAAAAGAAAAGAGGAAAGGGGGAGAAAGAAGAGAGAGAGAGAGAGAGAGAGAGAGAGGAGAGGAAAGGGAGGGGGAGGGGGGAGAGAGGAACTTGTGTTAGGGGACGCGGGAAAAAATAAATAAAGTTAAAAACCCCCGTAAAAGTGATGTGTGGTGTGGTGTGTGTGTGTGTGTGTGGTTGGGTGGTGTGTGTGTGTTTGTATTTTTGGAGAAACAAAAGGGAGACGGAGAGAGTGAGGTAGAAATGAAGAAAGGGGAGGAGGCGGAGCAAAAAATTGTGGGATATTTTAAAAGAAGCTTTTTGTTTACAAGAATTTAAAAGCAATCAACGGAAAAAATATTGACAATGAGATTGCAAAAAAGAATGGGCGGGTAAAATCAATCATTGCATTGTTTCCATTTTTAGTCAGTGAAGTTGGGGGAGGGGTGGGGGTTATTGGTTAGTGACTTACATGAAACTGTTAAGGAAATTTCAAGTTTTCCTTAGCGTTCCCCCACATGTTCATTTTGAGTTTGCGCCCAAGGGTGTTAGGATGCGAGATTGGGGTTGTTTGGAAATTTAACCCCTTTTCCCCCTGTCATTATGCATCCGTGCAACGCCTTCTACTCTACGCCGAAAAAAATAGGGGTGGACCTCCATGATATAACATTTTTGGCCCTTAATTTGTCTATAGTTCGTCCCCTGACAGGGGGTGGATATCCTTTTCAAGAAATTTTGTCCTTATATGAAATTGAGTTTTTGACCCAAACAACGATTGCTCTTTTTTAGCTCGTTTTCAAATGGGCAGCTCAGCCTTTATTTATGTAAAGGATCAATGCGGGATATGTTGTTAAATTCAAGCCCCCGGTTTCCGAAAGCGTGAATGGAAGCCCTACTTGGCGTGGAGAAAAGAGGGGCTTGTTGTATAGTTACGTCATATTCAACGTCGTGAATTCTTATAGGCTGGACTCACAATCAAAAATCAAAACTTTTTTTAAACCTTTTAATTTTAAAGAATTTCATCGGCGTTTGTTCATGGAATGAAAAACGTATATAAATCAAGAAAA
>NW_027624286.1:0-8444 GCF_034508935.2 Berghia stephanieae | reverse complement strand
AAATTTTTCCTTATTTTTTTTGCTTTTTACCCCATTTTTGTTAGAAAAAAAAAAAAAAACTCCCCTTTTTTTGATATCCATAAAGTTAAGGTTTTTCAATCTCAAAGCAAAGAAAAAGGGGAAACAAAAAACCCCGGGTTTATTAAAATTTTTTGGAAAAAAAAATTTTAAAAAATCCCCCTGTGGTAGAGAATTATAAAAGATTAAGGAAAAAAGGGGAAGCAGGCTCCCCAATAGGAAGCGTTTTCACCCCAAGAAATCCCAAAAGATTATCCCTTTAAGGGGGGAGTAATATTTTTTTTATTTTAACGAATTTTTGTTTTCGTTTTTTAAGGGGCCAAACATTTAAACCGGAAAAAAGGAAAAACACAAAATTTTAAACCTAACTTTTTTTTTTAAAAAGTAGAAAAACCCAAAGGATGAAAAAAAAAACCCCCAAATCCCAAAATGAAATTTTAATTTTGTTTTTTAGGGTTTGTTTGTTTTTTACATGAAATTTTTTTTAGTTCTTTTAAAAAATTTACGGGGAAAAATTTTTTCAGGGGGGGGGGAATTTTTTTTAACACATTTTTAAACCAAACCCACACGAAAAAACCCCCCAAACCCCAAAAAAAATACAACCCACCAAAAAAAACCCCCCCCCATACATATCACAATATCAAATTTAAAACTCAATATCTTTTTTTTTTTTCCCATTCCTTTTTTCACAAAAAATTTTTTTTTCCCCAAAATTTTTTTTTTTTATACAAAAATTTAAACTCATCTATAATAAAAAATATCAAAAATAAAAAAACCCAACCAATAAACCAAAAAAACTTAAAACACTAAACAAAACACCTAAATCACAAAACTTACCCCAACAAAAACTTAATTTTAAAAAAATGAGATATATTTAAAAGAGGGTTTTTGGGTTTTAAAAAATTTTTAAAGAAAAGATAGAAAAAGTGAAGTTTTAAAAGTAAAGGGGGGTGAATTTTTTTTTTTAAAAAAATTTGAAGGAAAAAGAAATAAAAAAATTTTTTAAAAGGGGTTTTAAGTATGAAATTTTTTTAAATAGAGATTAAAAAGGTTAAAAATTGTTTTTTAAATTAAAGGGAAAAATTTTAGTAGTATAGAAAATAGTGAAAAAAGTTAAAGATTAAAATTTTTTATTAAAAAGAAATTTTTGTGAGATAATAAAAAATTAAAAAGATGATAAGGTGTAATAATAAAAGGAAAGAAAGAGTAAAAAGGGGTTTATTAAAAATAAAAGAAAAAATTATATGTTTAAATTTTAATAATGAAAAAATTTTAATAGAAGGGGTGAAAGGAAATGAGTGTTGATATAGGTGGAGATTTTAAAGAATAAAAAAAAAGGAAAATGTGGGGTTATGAAAGAATTGGGAAAAAAAAGTGGGAGATTGTTGGGGTTTTTAAAGTAAAGGTTTTGTTTTAAAAAAGGGTTGGTAATGGGAAAGAGGGGGTTAGTTGGGTGAATAATAAAAGTTGAAAGATTTTAAAATTGAAAAGTTTATTTGGGGGGTTAGATTAGATATGTATTTTTAAAAGATAGAATATAATAATTTAAATTTTTAATATGATATAGATTTTTAAAAAAGGAAGAAAGGAAGAAAAGGAAAGTGGTAAATTTGAAATGGGGAAAAAGAAAGGGGAAAAAGGGGAATTTTAATTTGGTTTTTTTTTTTTTTGGGGGGGGAACTTTTTTGGGGGGGAAAAATTTTTAAAATTTTGGAAATGCATCAAAAAATTTTTCCAGACCGGGTAAAAGGGTATTTGGCCTTAACCATTTTTTTGGGAAAAAAAATTTTAAATCCCCGGGGGCCCCACCTCTTTTTAAATTTTCCCGGGGCCCCTTTTTTAAAACCCGCTTTACCCGGGATTTCTTAATTTTTTAAAAAGACTTTAGAAAGAAAAACTTTTTTTAAAAAAAACTTAAAAAATTTTTTTTTTTTAGGCAGAATCGGGGGGTTTTTTTTGGGCTTTTTTGATTTCAAAAAACCCACCAAGGGCAAATTTTTTTAAGGAAGGGGATTTTTAAATTTTTGGTCAGATTAAAAAAAAGGGCCCCAAAATTTTAAAACTGGGAAGTTTAAAAAAAAAAAATAAATTAACTTGAATTTTTTTTTTTAAAAAGGTTTTTTTTAATCTTTTTGACAAAATCATTTTTGTTTTAAGTTGACCTTTAATTTAAACTTGGAAATTCTTCTTTTCAAACCCTTTTTCCCAACCCACCCGATGGTTTGCTATTCACTGTAACCAATATTCACTCCAAACCTTTTTCACCATCCGATGATTATTCTTTCCCATTTGGAACAATACTCATAAAAACCCTTTTCACCATCCGACGGGTTTTTTGCTTTTCCTAAAAACAATATCTCATTCAAATTTTTTACACCCGGGGCCTGGTTTTGTCTTTCATGTAACAATATCTCAGCCCAAACCTTTTCACCCCCAAACTGGTTTTCCCTTTTCACTTAACAAAAAACCAGTTCAAACCTTTTCACTATCTGAGGGTTTTGCCTTTTCACTGTAAAAAATACCTCTTTTTTCAATTTTTTCACCATCTAGGGTTTTGCCATTCACTGTAAAAAAATTATCTCATTTTCAAACCTTTTCACTACCCGAGGGTTTTCCCAATTCAACTGTAACAAATCTCAGTAAAAACCCTTTTCACACCCAAAGGGTTTTTGCTTTTCCCTGTAACATTATCTCAGTTAAAACCCTTTTTAAACCATGGGGTTTTTTTCTTTCATTTGTAAAAATTATTAAACCAAACCTTTTCACCCCCCCGAGGGGTTTTGTATTCACTGAACAATATCCCCAGTTAAAACCTTTTTCACCCCCCGAGGGTTTTTCCCTTTTCCACTGTAACAATTTCTCATTTTAAAACCTTTTAACCACCCAAAGGTTTTGCCTTTTCCCTGTAACAATATCTCATTTTAAAACCTTTTCCCCATCCGAGGGTTTTTGGGCCATTCACTGTAAAAAATTATCGGGGTTCCAAAACCTTTTAAAAACATCCGACTGGTTTGCATTCACTGTAACAATATCGGGTTAAAACCTTTTCACCCCCCGAACTGGTTTTGTAAATTCATGAAACAAATCCCCGTTAAAAACCTTTTCACCCCCCCCATTTTTTTTTCCCATTCATTTTAACAATATCTGAGCCCAAAAACCTTTTTCACCACCCGGGGGGTTTTTTTCTTCACGAAACCCAATTTGAGCCCCAAACCTTTTCACCCCCGAGGGTTTTTCATTCACGGGAAAAAAATATCCCCAGTTAAAACCCTTCCCCAACCCCAAATTTTTTTTGTCATTCACTGTAAAAATTACCCCATTTCAAACCTTTTTCACCACCGACGGGTTTTTCCCATTCACGTAAAAAAATATCTAAGTTAAAAATTTTTCACCTTTGGGACGGGTTTTCCCCATTCACTGTAACAATATCTCAGTTCAAACCTTTCACCCCCCGACTGGTTTTGTCTTTAAACTGTAACAAACCCCAGTTAAAACCTTTTCCCACCGAGGGTTTTTCCCAAATTACTGTAACAATATCTCACAAAAAAACCCTTTTTCCCCCATCCGACTGGTTTTCCCATTCATTTGGAAAAATTTCTCAGTTAAAACCTTTTCACTAGGGGAACTTTTTTCCCCATTCACTGTTAAAAAAATACCGTAAAAAACCCTTTTCATTTCCCGACTTTTTTTGGTCATTCACTTAACAATATCTCTTTCCAAACCTTTTCACTATCCGCTGGTTTTGGGTCATTCACTGTAAAAATATCCCCTTAAAACCCTTTTTCCACCATCCGATGTTAGGGCATTCACTGAAACAATATCTCACTTCAAACCTTTTCAACCCGATGTTTTATTCATTCACTGTAACAATATCCCTTAAAACCCCTTTTCCCCATCCGACTTTTATGCTTTCCCACGTAAAAATATCTCAGTTAAAACCCTTTTCCCAATCCAAATTTTTTTCCCATTAAATGTAAAAAAAATTTACCCTAAAGTTAAAAACCTTTTCCCCATCCGACGGGTTTTGTATTCCTTAACAATATCTGAGCCCAAAACCTTTTAAACCATCCAAATGGTTTTGTCATTCATGTAACAAAATTGAGTTAAAACCCTTTTTACCATGACGGGTTTGCCATCACTGTAAAAATATCTCGTTAAAAACCTTTTAAACCATCCGACGGGTTTTGCCCCATTCACTGTAACAATTTTAAGCCCAAAACCCTTTTCACCTCGACGGGTTTTTTGTCATTCACGGGAAAAATACTGAGTTCAAACCTTTTTCCAACCATCCGACTGGTTTTGTCATTCATTGAAAATATAGAAAAACCCCGTTTCCCCCATAAAGGTTTTCCCATTCACTGTAACAATATCCCATTAAAACCCTTTTCATCATCCCCGGGGTTTGCTATTCATGAAACTTTTGGGCCCATTGTACCCTCTCGGAGAATCCCCTTTTGTCCGGGGGGTTTGTGGAGACCCTTTTTGCAGCAGTAGCTGGCGTGGTCGTGTTGGTTGTGTCGTACCATTTGCTGGGAGTAAGGGGGGGTTATGTCGGTCTATGGATAGAGGGAAAAAGTTTAAACCTTTTTCCTTTTGTTTTTTTTTTCCTTTTTTTTGGTTTTTTAAACGAATAAATTTAAAGATTTTATTTTTTATTTTTCTTTTTTAGGTTTTTGCGCAAAAACTGGGAGTGTTATTTTTTCCTATTTAAAAAAAATAACTTTTAATGAAAATTGTCGTGAAGAATCGTATAATGACACGGGACTTTTTCCCGGTTTGCATTGAAACGCCCTTTTGGGCCCAGTTTAAATTTGTTGTAAAGGACAAAATTTGCCCTCATTTTTTTGAGGTTTTCCCTTAAAATAAGGGGCCCCCTAAGGGTTTGGGGTTTTCAGACCTTAAAATAAGTAACATTTTTTTCCCCACAACGAATAAAATTAACCCCCGGGTTTTATGTTTGTTGCTAAAAAATGAAGAGGGGATTTATGAAGATTTATGATGTGATGATAATTTTTAATGTTAATGATGATGATGAAAAGATGATTATGAGAAAATATGGGTTATGATGATTATGATGATGTGATGTGATTGAAAGAAGATGAAAGATTTGAGAATTTTTGATAAATGGGGGATGATGATGAAGTTGATGATGATGAAAATGAAGAAAGGGTTTGAAAGAGATGATGTGATGATGGAAAAGATGTTGATGTATTTATAATGATGATAGTAATAATTTAAAAAAAAATACTAAAAATAATAATAATAATAATAATTAAAAAAATTAAAAATTTAAAAATAATAATTTTAAAAATAATCATAATAATAATAAAAAAAATAATAAAAATATTTAAAAAAATAAAATTGGGAATTTTTTTTCAAAAAAAAAAATTGGGGTCCCCCATTTGGACGAGAAGTTGGGGGTTCAAACAAAAATAAACGGGGGTTGTCACGGGTTTCCCATGGGAATTTAAACAACCAAGGGCCCCTTTTCCAAGTGTAGGGACAGAAAAGGGCAGGCCCCCTCAAGGATGGGGGCCCGATTGGGGGGTTGGATTTACTGAGGGGAAAAATGTTTTTTGAGGTTAAAGTTAATAATGTTTATAAAAATTTTATCATTCATACCAACCCTAATCATTTCTTCATCATATCATCAATCTTCCCCCCCATCATCATATCCCTCATCTTCCTCATCATCATCATTTTTCAAAATCAAATACTAAAAACATAAAAATTAAAAAAAAACCCCTTCCCCCCCCCCCCAAAACATAAAACCCATCAAAAAAAAACCCCTATCCCCCCTTAAAAAAAAATTAAAAAAAAAACCTCCCCTCCCCCTCCCCTCCCCTCCCCCCCTTCCAAAAATCAAACAATCATCCTCCCCTCATCCCCTCCCAAAAAAAAAACCCCCAAAAAAAAAAAACCATCCCCCAAAACTAAAAAACCCTTTAAAAAAAATCCAAAAAACCCCCCCAAAAAATAAAAAAAAAAAAAACCCCTCCCCCCTCAAAAAAACCAAAAAAAAAAAAATCCCCCTCATCATCACCCTTCACTTTTCATCATAAAAATTTCATATCATTACATCTCATCCAAACACATCCCAATCAAAATTTCATCATTATAAAAACATCCCCCCATCACATCATTTCATCATACCTCAACATTTCTTCATAAAATCAGCCCTAAAACTTTTCATCATTCCCTCTTTAAAAATCCCCCCATCATATCATTCTCATATTTTAAAATTAAAACCATCATTCGTCCGCCCTCTTCCCTCATCTCCAAACATCAATTATCATAAAATTTTAATCAAACAATCAAAAAAATCAGCAGTTAGCAAAAATTTGGGGGTTAAAAAATATTGCCCGAGAAAAAAAAAAAAAAACTTCCGGACCCTGGTTTAAAAAGCCCCCCCCCCGGAAAATTTTCCCCCCCCCCAAAAGGGTCCAATTGCCAAAACCCCCCCCCCCAGAATTTTAAATGCCTTTTAAAACCCCCCCTAAACCATTTTTCCCCCCTCCCCCCTCCCCCCCCTAGGAAACCCCCGGTTTTAATTCCCCCCCCCTTTAAAAAAACTTTAAAAAAACGGGTTTAATTTTGCAGATTTTGAATGTCAATATTTTTTTTTAGTGGCTATACGGGCTTGTGGTTTGGCTCTCGATTCGGATTCCCGAAGGGCCGGGTTCCAGACCCTCTGAACGGGCATAGTTCAGTCCCCGGAAAAAAATCTTTACTTATCCCCTCACCCACCAGGGTAAAAAACCTGGGATAACCTTTTCGGAAAAAAAATTTTTAATAAACTCCTAATGGGGGTATGGCGTTTAAGTTTTAAAAATTGCTTTGGTAAGGGGAAAATTTTTAAAAACCACGAGCACGTTAAAATTTGGAAAATTGGGTGTAAAAAAAGCTTAGTTAAATGCTTTTCGTTTAACCAAAAAGTTTAAACATCCCCCATCGGATATAAGGTACCCAAAAGAAAACCCAAAATAGTTTTTCTTTGAAGTTATAGAAGGGTTTGAAGATGCGTCATCAGGGCCTTTTTTTTTTTGTTTTTGGGATGCGTTTGGAGTTTTTTCGGGACTAAACTGTATTAAAAGAATAAAAGTTCATGGTTACACAGAGTTTTTGTGTTTGGTTCCCTTTTAAAATTTCCGGGGGGTTTGGGAATGTTTTTGAAATCCCTTTGGCCCAAACACAAATTTTATTAAATTTTAGCCTTAAATTGATTGACTTAGATGCCTTTTTGGTCTCGACCGAAAAATGGTCGCCTTTGGGGGGGTTTCCCCGTTTTTTGTGGAGTGTCTCCCTTTTTGCCGGGCCTCTGCTGGTTTCAGAAATTTTTAAGGTTCCCCCGCCGTTATGGATAAAACTTTGTCCCGGGGTTTTGAGGTTTTTTTTTAGGATAAAAAGGGGGGTGGGTTTTGTCGGTTTTTCCCCTGAAAAAAGGGTTCCCCTTTTTTTTGGAAGTATCCCACATGGCCCTTTGGGTTTTTTTTGGGATGTTTTTGTCCCCGCGTAGTTGTGACCCCAAAAATTTCCCTCGTTGTTGTAAAATAACAAGGGAGATTGGTTTTTTTCTTTTTTTGATCTTATTGAGTGAAATTATTTGAGTCTTTTTGGGGTTTTTTGATGTCCCTACCCTTTTTAGCGGGGTTTCGATGGAAAGGATCCAGAATTTTTTTCTTGGTTTTTTTCAAGCCCCGTGCCGCGTTATACAGAAGAAAGGGTTTTTCAAGAGATGGTACAGTTTCAGTTTGGGTTTTTTTCCTTTTTTTTTGTCACCTTAATCCCTCATTTGGGGAGTTTTTTGAGTGCGGGGTTTGTAAGTGGGTTTTTTTTTTGTTCATCCTCGGGGTCTCCCAAAAAAATGAGGAATTTTTTTGTTCTTTTTCCCTTCTCTTTGTTTCCCCCGATTTGTTGTAAATTTGGTTTTTATTGGGAATGACTTTGGGGTTTTATTTAAAGAGGGTATTTTTTTATGATGTCTTATTTTTGGTGTTGATCCCAAAAAAATTTGACATCTTATAGGCGGGGTTTTTTTGGGATTGCATTCTCAAATGAGTCGTTTGGTTTTTGGGAAAGACTTTTTGAACTTCTTTCAGACGGGGTTTTAAGTATTTTTGTGAAAGAATCGGGCTGACTATCTCCTTTGGGGGGGCCCCCATGTTATTTCGAATGGTCGTTTTTTGGCCCCCAAAATCCCGGGTTTTTCTTTGTGGTTTTCTGAGGAGAAATGGATTTTTTCGGAAATGTTTTGTTACATTTTGTTAAAATCTCCAAAAATTTTCCCCTTTTTGATGTACAAAGGTTCGGAATATCGATTTGGGTTTTTTTGGATTGTTTTTTGAGGGGGGGTTTGCTTTCCAACCCTTTATGTGTCCATAAACGTCCCAGTGTTCGGGGCTTGGCCCCAAACCCCCTTTGGTATG
>NW_027624285.1:0-8447 GCF_034508935.2 Berghia stephanieae | reverse complement strand
TGCCAACCAATGCGACAAGCACTCGCGGCTGCTTTGAGAGTATTTCATGAAAAAAATAACAAGAACGGGTAAACTTGATTCAACAAAACAGAAGCAAATATACCTCTTTTTATGGTGACCCTTAACATTTTCAATGAAATTAAAATAAATGACACGAGGAAAACCATTATCTCTAGTCCTAGCAAATCATGTAGGCTCGACCCTTTACCAACACCCCTTTTGAAGGAGTGTATTGATGAACTTGCACCTTACATCTTGAATTGATTAATCAATAATTAAGGGAGGGAGTTGTTCCAGAAAGCTTCAAGAAAGCATTGCTGAAGCCATTGTTGAAGAAAGCGGGACTTGACAGTGATAATTTTAAAAACTTAGGCCTGTATCAAATCTACCATTCTTTTCCAAAATTCTAGAAAGATTGACTAAAACAACTTTCTTTGTCACGTGAAACATAATAACCTCGATGAGTGCTTTCAATCGGCCTATCGGCAAAATCATAGCACAGAAACAGCATTGATGAGAATCACAAATGACTTGCTGCAATTTGATCAAGGAAAAACCCATCCTTAGTCTTCTCGATCTTCGGGGGCCCTTTGAAAACATCGCCATGCCATACTACTTCGAAGGCTACAAGTTACTTTCGGCATATCGGGCACTGCTCTAAACTGGTTTTCATCTTATCTTACTCAAAGAACTCAATCAGTTTTAATTGGGAAGTAACTTCGTCAAAGCGTGACCTTCATTTTGGTGTATCTCAAGGATCCGTTTTAGGTCCAGCCCTTTTTGTACTTTACACTTCCCCTGTTGTGAGAATCTTAGAGCAACATTCTCTCGCTTTCCATATGTACGCGACGATACCAGATATATAGCATGTGTTTGCAATCGATATAGTTTCAAAGTATACTGTTTACGGGAAAAATGCATCAACCATGTGATGAGATGGATTTTCTGCAAATAGATTAAAATTAAATGGCGACAAGATGAAGCCTTATTCATTGTAGTTCAAATATTTAAAACAGATCCATTTACACTGGCACTGACAATACAACGATAATTTATAAAATACAATCACAACACAGCAAAAAATCTCGGCATCACCCCGGAGAGTGAAACTGTCTATGAACAAACATATTAACAAATTTTGAGAACAAGTGCTATCTGCATTCAAAGAAATATCAGAACAATCAGACCATTTATTAATAGGGAAACTTGCAACAAATTGGTAACATCTTTGATATTCCCGAAAATGGACTACTGCAATGCACTGTTTGTTGGTCTAACAAAGGACAAAATAAACAAACTCCAGAAAATACAGAACATGGCAGCCCGCGTGGTACTACAGAAAGACAGAAAAAACTGCAGCTCCCAAAATTTACTACAGCAGCTGCATTGGCTGCCAGTGGACCAGCGGATTAAATATAAATCTTCAACTATTCGTTTTCAAATGCCTGGGGGCTCGTCACCGGGCATATCTCCAAACCTCGTTGAACGGTATAACCCACAGCGATCGCTTCGATCAACGAACGACCTCAAATTGAAAACACCCCGCTGTCGAGTAAAGGCTGGTGAACGCGCCTTTCAGCATTTGGTCCAAGGTTGTGGAATTTACTACCACTAGAGATACGTTTCTTCGTCTTCACTAGAGGAATTCAAGCGTCGATTGGGAAGACATTCTTATTCCGACAGGCTTTTTTTGATTATGTGTTATTTTTAGCGTTGTTCGTGTACTGTGTTAGGGCTTCATTATTAAGTTAATCTTTTGTTATGCGCCCAGAGCCCTCCTGATGAAGAGATGTTTGGCGCACTATAAATCATACCATTATTTTGTATTATTATTATTATTAGCGTAGCAGCAGCAGCAGCAGCAGCAGCAGCAGCAACAGCAGTAGTAGTAGTAGTAGTAGTTGTGAAGTAGGGGTGGTAGTAGTATTAGCAGTCACTTTAAAGAGCGTACAGTTATTACAATATTAACATTAATGTGCATACACAAACTTTAATCATATTTCTTCTCTCATTTCCCAGGGTAACGGAGTCCTTATCGTTTCCAGCAAGTTCTTTGTCTTGGAGGTGGTTTGTTCTGCCCCCCTATTGGCCACAGTAAGCCCCAATTACCTAGTGGATGTGAAACTAACTCGTCCTCTATTTCTATTTTTTAATTATTGGAGATAAGAAAATAATGTTGCTCTACTTGAGAAGGTCTGGGTTCGAGCCTCGCTCGGCGCATAGTTGAGCCCTTTGGGAAAAGGCTCTTTACTCCACATTCTCTCACCATACTTAGGTGTACAATGAGTCTTCTTCTAGGTTCCATGCCTGGTCCAGGCTTCGGATACTGCATGAATTTTCTCTCTCCATTCCTCCCTGTTCTCTTGCCTTTTTCAAACAGCTCTTGGATTGTTAGGCTGGTGAAGCCCTTCAGTTGGTCTATGAGTGTTTTTTCTTTGTCCCCCCCGGGGCGTTTACCAGGTATTTTTACAATGAGTATCGGGCCGTTAACTGTTGTCTTTGTCGAAAAAAAAATTGTAATGTCGCCTAGCAGGCGCCATGTTTTAGTTCTACATGAAACATGTTGCTGTTGGTCGGGGGACCCTTTGTAAAGCACTTGAGCACGTTGAGTGGATATTGCGCTCTATAAAAGCACAAGTTTTAAAGGTTATTATTCGTGACCTCTGACGTAATAATTTATTTGTCCCACAAGGAAGTTCTTGATGTTAAAAAGGAATTTTGATAACTAAGAATTGACCTAATTGAACAATGTTTCAAAAATCCTAAAATTTTTTGAAAATTAAAGATTTCATTGGGGAGAATAAATGAAGTATCTGAAAAAGAGTAAAATGTCCAAACTTTTCCCAGAATGCTTTAGGTACTTTTAGATATGCAAGGGCTGAGAATTATTATTGTTTATTATTATTATTATTATTTTTATTATTATTATAATTATTATTATTATTATTTATTATTATTATTATTATTATTGTGTGTTGTTGTTGTGTTGTTGTTGTTGTTGTGTTGTTGTTGTTGTTTTTGTGTTGTTGTTGTTTAATATAGCGCCAGTATTCCAAATAGTGCTCAGAGGCGCTTTACAATAGTTTTTGGTATTGCCCAAGAGACTCATTGGCCTACATAATCACCGCAACAGTTAACTTACATTAGGGTTTGTTCCAATTTCTCATTGAATAGCGGTCAGTAGAATGAAAGAGATTGGTTTTCAATGTCGTTTGAAGATGACAGACTTTCACATTGTCGGGTTTTTGTTTGGTGGTGAAGAATTACATATGGTTGGGCTATAAATAGCAATGTGAAATTGAATGTAAGTTTCCCAATTTTAAATTTAAACGAAAACAGATAAAATGGGATTTTACCCTTTTGAACAAAAAGAGGATGAATGAAACACAATTATCTCATTGTCTGTAGTGTTTCATTCATCCTGTTTTGTTGATAAGGGGTAACCCGAACATCCATTTTGTTTTTTTTCGTAAATTAAATTTGAAGCTTAATTAAAAATTCATATTTTTTATTTATTTCTTCGAGCTTTGAGCAGCAACATTTACATTTGGTTGGAGCTGAAATTGCAAAACCACGCTCAGCAAACTTTGTTCATGGGATGATTTCTCCTTTTAGCAAAGAGCTGGCGGATTGCAAAGATTGAGATGGTTTATTTCCCTGACAAGCCATTAAAGGTATTAGGTGATGTATGGTGTAAAGAAATTTTAAAACGTGAGCAATACCCTTTTATGTGTTCAAAGCGCTTACAAGGGGCCCCTGCCCAAACCCAACAACATGTAACAAAATAGAACGAGACATGCGCCTGTGAGGCGATTTACAATTTTTTTCAGACAGAGACAACGCTGTTTAAGGGCCCAGGTACTCATTTTACACCTGAGTATGGGGGAATTTATGTGAGTAAAGAGCCTTTTTCCCCAGGACTCAACTATGCCTGAGCTAGGCCCAAACCCAGGACCTTTCGATCCGAAAGAAAGTGTCATACCACTAGACCACATATCAGCACAATTAGATGCAAGATATACAACACGTACCGCTCAACAACCATTTAAGCAAAATTACAAAGACACATCCCCTTCCTCCCCCCTATGTCAACACCCAATGAAACAGTAAACACCACTTGCTTGAATGTCAAACCTCTTGAAGACCTGAGATCCCACATTCCCCCACCAATCCAAGCATCAGTAACACACTTTATAGCCCACCTGGAACAACTACAAAGACATCTAAAATTCTAGTCATGGCACAAGACCGAAGGGCTAAAGCTCAGGTGGTCGGGTTGGATAAGTAAGTAAATAAGTAAGATGCAAGATATAATTAATTTCCACATTGATAAAAATATTTGATATTCTTACATATTGCATCCGATTTCAGGTATGCTGGGCCCCCCCTTCTACAACATGTGTTTGTTCCACAGTTCCTAAATTGTTGGTTGGCACTTCTTTCACTCAAGAGAGTCCTGGTAATAATTTAGCTTAATTTTTTATGTTTTTTTAAAAAAAGTTTTAAAAATTATTAAATTTTTTTTTTATTAATTTGTTCTCTTTGCTAGATAAACATTGAGTTTGGAAAGTATATTCCCCTTTTGAATGTCAGTTATTTAATTAGCTGTTGAAAGGATAAGTATTTTACTTGATTGTTAATGAGGGCTGTCAATGTAGTCTTTTCTCATTTTGATCTGTCTGTATGGAACACCATTCCACAAAGCGTCGAGAAACCCAATCATTGTCTGCTTTCAAGAAATCCTTGAAAACATTTCTTTTTTGATGTCATGTACTTTTAATATTTTTTGTGATGATGTAATTTAAAGCACCAAGAGCTTTGAGGATACTGTGCGCTCTATAAGCATCTATTATTATTATTATTATTATTATATTATTATTATTATTATTTTATTATTTTATTATTATTATTATTATTATTATTATTATTAATATTTTATTTTATTTTTATTATTTTATTATTATTTTAGAGGATTATGGGGGTTAGAATTTGCTCATTCTTGCTGTCTTACCTTTCCTCTAATGTGTTTTGTCCCTTCTATATGACCCTTTCCGACTTTGTTATTGATTGAGGCCATTTTGTTTTACCTTCACAGGGGCTTGGGAGTTTTTTTTCAAGACTTTCTGTATCTACAAACTTATAAATTTTTCTGCAAACTAATTTTTAATTTTTTAGGTTTGGGCCCCTGCCGTAGACTAGAAAATTGCTTGGGCAGGGAATTTTATTTATTTAACTCAATATCCAGCATTTTAAAATTTTTTTTAAAAACTAATCTGAAAATGAAAATTATTATTTGTGTTATATTTTCTTCAAATTTGCTGGACTGGTCGATAGAAATTAAATAATGTTTGTACTTATTTAAGCAATTGTCAGAATATCTGTCTTAACGCTACACTGACTTTTGATTTTGACATGGGAGTGTGGTATCTGAAAGAATATAATTATCACAGAGTACCCTGGGAATTATTTGAAAAAATGAAAGAAAATAAAAATTATTCATCCCCAAGGGGAAATTTGTCTTTAGGGTCTACACACTTTATAGTCAACCCGGAACAATTACAAAAAACATCTAATTCTACGTATGGCACAAGACTGAAGGGCTAGAGCTCAGGTGGTCGCTGGTTCGGATAAGTAAGTAAGTAAGTCTTTTGACTGGAATATTCCAGACGTCAGCCACAGTGCAGTGCTGCAAAGTGAGCTGGGGAGAGATGACTTGCTCAAAGGCATAAAGGAGGTGGTTTGTCGGACTCTGTACCCTTTTGGGGACGAAGCAAAGACCATACTGCTGAGCCACGATGCCCTCTTGTCCACACAAATAAACTCACAAATGTTGTGTTTTTCTTCAATGTTGCAGTTGCAACAGTTGGATTGGATCTGATCATTAAAATAAACTAATTAGTTTATAGATGGAAGAATCTGATTGTATGCTAACAGTTTAAATTTTCAAGGGTTTCGTATAAATGTTTTAAATAAACAAAAACATTTTTTTTCTGCAATGTTCATGATAAATTTTAGATTTTATTTATTATTTACCTACCAGAATGACTTCCACTAGCACGTCAAAGGTTTCAAACGATGTCAGTCACCTTGTCACAACAGACGTGGGGTTTTTCTTGCTACAACTTGGCTGCCTAATATTTACCACGTACGTGTTTTTTCTATAATTTTATGTAATAATAATAAAATAATTGGATTTTATACAGCGCAATAACCACTAAACGTGCTCAAAGCGCTTACAACGGGAAATAACGCCTCTCAGGCGATATTACAATTTTTGGACAAAGACAACGCTGTTAATGGCCAGGTACTCAATTTTCACCCGGGGGTCGGTTTAGAGAATGTGAGTAAAAGCCTTTTCCAAGGACTCAACTATGCGCCGAGCGCGAGGCTCGAACCCATTTACCTTCCCATCCGAAAGCGAGTGTCATACAACTAGACCACATAGCTGCACTATTTAATATGAAAAAAGGCTGTGCAGTCTTATGGATGCATGCCGTGGATGTGTGCGTCACCTTCGAATTGCCCGGGTTTTTTCTATATCCAGTTGTATCTGCCCCCATTAATCTCTGGGTTTGTGCAAGTGTTCTTAGCTTTTGAATGTCATCTGTGTGTTAAGTGCTGAGGCAGTTGGATGTTTCCTTGTGTTGTTGAAACCCCGTTCTTTGGTTGTTTATGTAATGAATAATGGAAATAAACCAATAAAGATCAGTGAAATAAAAAAAAACAATTTGGAGATGATATCATTTTTCCCTTTGTTGCATTAACCAAATTCTCAAATGTCCAAAGAATTGCTTTGTTTTAATTATTACATGTTAAAAATGAAAAAAAGACGAATATTCCAATGGTATTTTCTCCAGATATTCAATTATGTAGCCTAAACTCATGGTGAATCGGAAACTAATGTGGGAAATGTTTTTACCTTCAAAGAACTTTTAATCATTCCAAACTTGCCAAACCAAATCATCTGACTACTTTTGTACTGTTACATTTTTTGTTTTAAATATATAATGATGCCTGGATGAGACTTTTAGGTGATCTCAAACTAAGTACACTGATAGGGTGCTCTTGGAATCTTTATCTGTTCACTGTTTGAACCCATTCCCCTTTGTTTACTTTATCTCTTGTGCTATCATAGGATTCAATAGCCTGATGTCATGTCCGCCCAGGCAACGTCAGCTTGGTTTTTAAACCAAAAAATCGGTACTTTTGTTCTTCATGCTGGCTAAAACTTTTCACATGTCTGTGATCAATGTATAAAAGTCAAAACATAAATCAGATTTATAATTTTTTTTCCTCCTCGGGATACACTTTTATGCTCGCAGGAGACGTATTTCACAAGGGCGTCCACCATTGTTCCGATAGTTTAGAACCAGTACTAGGTTACTATGCGTCATTACGAGGGAAATGACGTCACGACTGTTGAACACTATTAAATCCTTGGAAAGGCTCATACTACATTCACTCATGGCTTAAGGTTGTATATCAGTCAGTACCTGGCCGGTTACATCTTTCACTCTATTAATAATAATAATGACTGTTGAACCCGATTTTAAATAATGTATAATGCCATTTATTCCAGGTCTGTGGCATCCAACATATCCAGAGAGGAGCCATGAGAAACACCTGAATATTTTTGAAGCCCTTTATTTTGTCATCGTGACCTTGTCAACTGGTGGGTTACGGTGACTCTTTCCCCCCACATTGGCTGGGTCAACTGTTCATGCTTCTCATGATTTGTATTGCCTTTGCTTTCATTCCTAGGCGGGTGAGTCTTCTTGGAATAATGGGTAAACATTTCACTGGGTGGAGTTTCCCGACTCCATAGTTTGGGGCAGGGAGGGTACTTACTGTATCTTCCACCCCCTACTGGGGGGGGTTTTGACCTCCCCTAGTGGGCAGGGAGGTTACTTACTGTATCTTCTATTCTCCTAAATGGGTGGGGTTCCTGACCACCCCTAGTGGGCAGGGAGTCAGGGAGGTACATACTGTTTCTATCCCTCCTGGGTGGGGTTTTGACCTCCATAATTGGCAGGGAGGTACATTTCTGTGTCTTCTATCCCCCTTATCTGTTTTCCAACATGCTTTCGTCTTTGTCTTGGAATGAGATTACTTGGTTTTGTCCAGGCCCTTGCCGGAAACCTAGCTGGGAGAGAACAGTCAAATGTTTAGTTGAGTTTTGGGAGATGCTTTTTTTTCCCCTTTTAAATATCTCTCTGTTATGCACTGGTATTTTTGTTGTTTACATATTTTATATGATTTGTAAACATTTTGAGTGTATCTCTCTAAGTGGGACCTGTGCTTGTGTCTGGATGAGACTTTTAGGTGATCTTACTAAGTACTTTGATTTAAAGTGCTCTTGGAGTTAATCTATTCCCACTTGAAAAATTCCCTTTGTTTTTATCTTTTCTTGAGGGCTTTTTTGTAATTCTAGAAATTTTTACTTTTTC
>NW_027624284.1:0-8451 GCF_034508935.2 Berghia stephanieae | reverse complement strand
GGTTAAAAGGTTTAAAAAGGAAAATTTTGGGCGTGATACCCAAAAGGTATTTACTTTTTTAAAAAAACACAAAACATACTTATAAAAATGAGGGTTAAAATTTCCCAAACCCCAAAATTTTATAAATGCTTCGGGAGAAATTAATTTGTATTATTTTTTTAAGATATGAAAAAGGAAAAAAACTTCTTTGGACGACTTTGAGATGTAAAAACAATTAAAATATTTGCCGCCCGGGCATTTATTTCAAATGATATAAAGTCCTGTGTTATAAGAACTTTTGCAAAAAACCCAATTTATATACTACGTTGTGTGTGTACAAAAATAGGTATGTACTTATTTTAAAAGCATGAATGATTTTGGGGTTGTAGGATTTAAAAAATATGTACTTTGCTTTTTAAATAAATTTTGTATTGAAAGTGGGGACTATTAAAGGGGGTTTAAAAATTAGGGCATGGGATTGAAAGGTTTGTTTTTTTATTTGGTTTTTAAAAGTGGGGGTGGTTAATGGGGTTTGATGGTTTGTTTGATGATGATATGTGTTTCTTGATGATGATAATGATTGAGGTTGACCCCCCGACGACAACGATAAAATGGGGGATGATTTTGATGATGATGATGAGGAGGAGGGGGGGGAGGAGGGAGGACGCCCCCCGACGACGAGGGCCCCGACGATGATGAGTTTGAGGATAAAAAATTTAAGGGATAAATTGGTGTTTTTAGAGTTTAAAGGGATTTTTGTTGTGATGTTTGATGATGTCGAGTTTCACGTCAGCCCCGAAGGGATTTTTTTGGTTAAAAAGATGGAAGGAAAAGGGGTTGGGGGGGAGGTAAACGGGGTTGGTGGTGGGGGTTTGTTTGAAAAAAAGGGGGAAAGGGAAGTGTGGAGGGGAAAATTATTGAAGGGAAAGAAGGCGTTGAAATGAGGGTTTTTTTTGCCCAAGGTGGTCAAATTTTTTAAAGGTTTCAAGATTTCAATTTTTGAATTTAAGGAGGACTTTTTTCTGTGAAAATGAAATTTGATGTAAAAAATGGATTCAGGGGGGTTCCCTTTGGGTGGATTTTTCTTTTTTGTTATTTTTGGGGCGTCCACAACTGGTGGTGGTGTTAGCTGAAAAAAGGACGAGTGGGGAGTTTTGCCCTGGAAATTTTTGGGAAGTTTGAAACCGCCACCCCCAGAGCAAATGCTTTTTCCATAATCGATCGTTTACCACCCCCAAACGGGAAATAACAATCCCAGGATAAAGGGGGCCCTTTAAATTTTGTATAATTTTATATTTAAATTTATTGACCCCCACTTGGGGCTTTGGGAAATTTCAAAAAATTTAAAAGGGCGAAAAAATTGGTGCAATGAATGTATATCCGGGCAGCATTTCCAGAAGAAACCCAAATTTTTTGGGTTTCGGGAAGTTTTACCCCCCGCAGAATTTCCCCCCCCCCCCCCCCCCCCCCAACCCCCAAAAAAAAAAAAAAAAAAAAAGGGAAAAACCTTAATAAAACGATACAGTAGCTTTTCGTTCAATAATATTATCAAATTGAATTGGTGGTTACCAAATATGACCTATTTTAAGTTCTAAATGTGGAATTTTGTTTGAATCGATATGCCCCATTGGGAAAGGGGGGGATGTGATTTGTTAACTAAAGCGGCATTTTTTTTTGTTTCTTTACCTTTTTTCACTTTAAATTTTAAAGTTCGGAAAAAACCCAGTTGAGCCCGCGACCCCCATTTTTCGGTCTGATAACCGGGCCCTAAATTAATTTGGGCTTGTTTCAATTTTTGTTGAAATGGATAATTTTTTTGCGTTGGTTTGATAGTTTTTTTTTAAATTTCAAAAAATGGAAGGGCCCCTTTTTTTTTAAAATTAACAGACTTGCAACCCAAGTTTTTAAACCTCGGGTTGAAACTTTATCTCGTCTCAGAATTTTTGAATTGGGGGAAAAGGGGAAAAGGGGAAAAGTAGTGTTCCCCTTTATTGGGGCGTTCCCCCCATAGTTGTGACGTTTCCCAAAGAAGGGAAGTACTCTTTTTCCCCTTTTAAAATTTATTTTTCCCCATTTGAATGGCCTCTTGGGGGGGAAAAAACCCGGGTTTTTTTTTTTCTTAAATATTAAAAAATAAATTTAAAAAAAATTTAAATTTTTTGGTTCTAAAATGTTTTTCATTTTTACTCGTTTTTTTAAATTTTAGTCGCACCAGAAGTCCCCTTTTGCAGTTTTTTTTTGAAAATGAGGGGATTTTTAAACAATCGATATATTTTAATATAAATTTTTGGCAATAAATTTTTTGGTTTTTTTTTGGGTACCGTAGAGGGTTCCCCTCTCCAAAAATTAATAAACAACTTTGAATTTTTCCCTGTTTTAAAATAAAAGCAAACCGATAAACCAACCCGTTTAATTTTATTGGTAACTTAAGGGACTTTTTATTAGTATAAAATTTTTCCCAAAATTTTATAGTTTGTAAAAATTTTCCCGTGGGAGCCAGCTTTCCCCAAAAAACCCCCTTTTAATTAAACCCCTTTCATCTTTTAAAAAGGGAAGCCTGAATTTTTTGTTTACACATTTTTTGTTTATTATTTTTGCCTCCAAAGAAAAATTTTAAACACAAAATTTTTCGTCATGCCCGGGTTTTAAATTATTTTTAGTCTGCAACGGCCAAAAAAAACAAATTTTTTTCTGGGTTTTTTTTAAAGAAAAACCCATACTTTTTTTAAAAATCACTTTTAAAAAACATAAAATAAATAAAAAAGTTTTTTGGCTCACTTGAATAGTGAAAATTTCGTTGGTCACGACGTTTAGTAAAAAAAATTTTTTGTTTCTTGCTGTTTTTTTCCTTTTGGCTGGTCAAAATTATTTTTTAATTGGGAAACCCCTTTTAAAAATACCCTTGTCGTTCTTAAGGGAAGAGTCATTTTTTTCAATCCAAATGAGCGTTAAGCTTGCCCCTCAAAATAATGGTACGGGATGTCGTACCCCTTTTTTTCCCAATTCAAGAAAAGAAAAAAGTTTTTCCCCAACGGGTTTTTTTTATTGCTTTTTGTCTTCCCCCATTTATGGTAATTCCCCTTTTAAACTGTTTTAAAACCAGCCCTATAAACGTTTAAGGTTACACATAGTTTTGGTGTATGTCCTTTTTATACTTCCGGTGGGGGGTTTTTGTTGGGAGCTTCTTAGCCAAGCGCTTTTCCTTTTCCCCAAACCCTTTAAAATTTTCCCCTAAAAAAACCCAATGTAAACAGCATTAGTTGAAAAATTTTAAATAAAAATTTTTTTTTAAAAAGTAAATTACTGTTGGGTGGTACTCTTTTTAAAAAAAGATGCCATTTGTTGGTTTGGTGAATACAAATAAATTTATTCATTTTTAATTTGGTGGTTGTCGAAATTGGGTGTTTTTTTGTGACGTAATTTCAGGGCCCCAGGGGTCGATTTTGTATTGAGCGAAGTTTTCCCGCAAACTTTTCATGACATTTAAAAAAAAAAAAAAAAAAAACGCACTTCAAAATCCAGGTGTCAAACCCCCCAAAAAAAAAAAGAAATCGTGATTTGAATTCAATTTTTAAACCCCAAATTAAGGGTAGGTTCTTTTCCGATTCAAAAAACTCGGGTCACTTGCCCCTTCCCGAAAAAACTTGGTTTTTACCGACCCCTATGCAAAGTTGGGCCCTAAAAAAATAACAAGGGTTCGTTTCACGTGTTAATTTCCCGAAGATGAGGCTTAGTCCTGCGAAACCCCCCTTTTTTTTGTCTCCATCTCGACCCATTTGAACGGCCAAAAGAAAAAGTTTAGCTGTTTTCCAGATTGACAACGTTTTTAAGAAGGTAAGGAAATACTTTTTTCCCTTTGTTCGCTACCCGGGTTATCATTTGGGATTTTAAATCAAATCCCCCAGGGGTTTGGCTCCTTTAAAGCGATGAAAAGCCGGCCCCGGGTTTTTATTTGCAGTTTTGCAAGTGGGGAAATTTTGGGGTTTTTATTTACAGTTTGGGAAAAATACACGCGGGGGTTTTTTGGGCAAGATCTAAAATTTTTAAATTAGGGTTTGGGTTTTTTTGAACGTTTTTCTTTTGTTAAGTCAAAACCCCCAAACGGGAGCCTTTAATTTCCAAACCCCTTTGGGACTGTTACTCTTAACCCTTCCTTACCACCTGCGCAAAAAATTTTGTCACATTTGTTGCGCCCAAAATTTTCCCTTTTTTTCCTTTTTTCCAATTTATTTTGTACATCACAAAATTTGAAAAAAGGGTTCTTTTTTTAAATTTATTTTAAAATTTAAAAGTTTTTTTGAAGAGACCCGGGTTTGGGGGTTTTAAAAAATCAATTTTTCTGTGGGAAAACCCTGCCTTTTTGGGGAAAAATAGGGAAAAAAACCCTTTGGTGGGTTGGGGGAGAGATTTTTTAAAAAGAAAATCCATTTTAAAAAAATGTTGGCCAGGGGAAAGGAAACCCCATTTTTTTTTAAGAGTTTTTAAAAAAGATGGAGTCAGTTTTTTTTCGATGGGTTTTTTGGCAAGGACGATTTTTCCCGGCCCAAAATATTTTAAAAAGTGTGTTTTTGAACAGGGGCAGTTAATGGTTTTAAAAAAAGCCCATAAAAAATGGGGGACAGCCCATGGAAAAACGGGGAAATTTTGGGAGCTTGTTTAAAAAATTTTTCAGAATTCAAACTTAAATCTGTATTCCTCCACCCGTATGCTCTCTATATCGGTGTGATTCAATGAGTTTTTGGGTTTTGGAAAAGGGATTTTCGTAAAAAAGGGTTTATTTTTCAAAGTTCCGTTTGCTAAAATGTTTTAACTATGATTAATGATTTGATTGCTTTTTTGTTTGGGAAATTTTAACAAATTTAAAAAATAAGGGGGTTTTAATATGGATGTTTAAACATTAGAAGAAAGCGCCTGGTGTTTAAAATTTAATTAAAAAATAAAGAAAATTTTTATGGTTCAAAAGTCACCCAGGGAAGCATTTAGAAAAATTTTTTTCGAAAATTTTTTTGTTGGAAGCCTCCTTTCGGGCCCCTATTTTTTTTTTAAAATGATAATTTTTTTTGTAATTTGGCATCTTTTTTTGTCTTTTAGCTTTTTTGTTTTTAACCAATTTTAAGCATTTAAGAATTTTTTTTTTTCGCTTTTGGATTAACAAGTGTCTTTTTTGTTTGGGTTTTTTTTATGGGCCCCCCCCCACCCCTTTTTAAAAATTTATTTTTTTCTTTTAAAAAGGGTTTTTTAATGATTTTTTAAGGGTTTCAAAAAGAAATTTGGGTTTTTTAAAAGGTTTGACATTAAAACTTTTTTTTTTTAAAAATCCCAAATTTTTAAGAAAGCCAAATTTTTCATGAACGGGCCTCAAAATTCCAATTCCCTTACGCCAGAGATTTGAAATTTCCTCATTTTGGGAGTGGTTTCCGGGGTTTCGTTCCTTAAACCAAACTTTGATGATTTTTTTTATCTAAATTTTAGTTTCCTTTTTTTTTTTTGTTTTTTAAAGCCCTTTAAAATCTTTATGGTGCATTAATTCTACCCGGTTTGAATTTCCCTTTTGTTTCCCTTTTCTGTTCTTGGGCTTCCAACATCCCCTGTAGAAGGGTTTTAAAATTTGCTGTTTAAATTTTGAAATTTAAGCCATTTGGAAACTTTGGGTTTATTTTTATTTTAGGAATCGTTTTTGTTTAACTGGGTGTTAAATTTTTATTAAGTATTTTTTTTTTAATGGTGTTAAAAGTCACTCTTGGGGGGAAAGGGTTTTTTTAATAAAAGGAATTTTAAATTGTTTCCCTTTTTTTCCCTTTACCCTCTTTTTTCAGTTCCCTGTGCATATGTTTTCTTTTTGGGTTAAATCGAATAAATTTTGGTTAAAAGGTGGAGGGGCCCCTTTTGCAAAATCTTTTTCCCTGGTTTGGGGGGTTTGGGTTTTGGGTTCTGTTACTCCGTTGTGCTACTGAATTTTAAACAGGTTTGGGAAAAAAAAGCACGTGTTTGGGAATTTTTCTCGTTTTTCCTGACCATGGTTTTTCCCTTGGGGTTTTTCCTTTTACGTCCAAAAATTTTAATTTTATGGGGCCTTTTTTATTTTAAAACTAAAATAAATTTTTATTTTCAAAATTTTTCTACTCTCTCTTTAACTTTAATTATTCAAAAATTTTTCTTGGCCCGAGAGAAATTTGGTAAAAAAAATTCGTGATTATTAAAAAAATTTTTTTTAAAAATTAATAAAAAAAAAGGTTTTTTTTTTTTTAAAAAGTTTTTCGGGGCATTCAAAATAAAATAAATGGAAATTTAGCCCCTTTTTGGGGGAAGCTTTTTCCCTGTTTTTAACCCCAAAATAAACCCTCAATTTTCAAAACCCATTTTTTTATTTAATTTTTTTTCCCCATATTTATTTAATTTAATTTTTTATTTTTAAAAAAAACCCCTTTGGGGTAAAAATTTTAAATTGGAAGCCCCCAAATTGGGGTTTAAAAAATTTCAAAATTTTCCCTTGGTTTCCAAAAACACAAATTTATTTTGGGGGGTCGGGATTTTCGATTTTTTAAATTAAAAATTTGTCCATTGGTAACAAAAAATTTTAATTGTGGTGGGGTTTTTAAAGAGGTAATAAAATTTTTTATTTAAAAAAAAAAAAGGGAAGGGGATTTTAAGGACAATTTTAATTTTAAATTTTTTTTAATAGATTTTTTAAATGATAAAAATTTTTTTTAAATGGTTTTGTTTTTGTTTAGTTTTTTAAATTTAAAATTAATGAATAATTTTTTTTTTTATTATAATTTTTTTTTTGGTTTTTTTTGTTTTTTTTTGGGTTTTAAAATTTGATTTTTTTCATTGTAATTGTTTTCTTTTTTTTTGTCCAGTTGTTTTAAAAATTTTTTGGGCAAAAAGTTAAAAAAACTGATTTTTTTTTTTTTTCTTTTTTTAAAATTTTTTTTTTCCCCCCCCTTTTTTCCCCTTTTTCAATTTACTCCAAGATTGCATTAAAATTTAAAAATCCAAAATACCCCTTTGGCAAAAAAAAATTTAGTTTTAAATTTTTTTCGTAAAATTAAAAAGGCCCTTAACCGGGAAAAAAACACCCAAACCTTTATTTTTTATTTTTTATATTTTAAATTTTTAAAAAATTTTAAAAAATTTTTATATATTTTTACGTTTCTCAATCATACCCAACTTTTCAATTTGTAAAAATTTTAACCAAACCAAAAACCACAAAAAAAAATTTCTTTTTTCCCTTTTCTTTTTTTTTTGGGTGGTTTTTTTGTTTTGGGAAAAAAAAGGGGGTTTTAAAAATTTTTAAAAAAAACCAAAAAACGAAAAAAACTAAATTTTTTTCCCCTTTTTCTTTTTTTCCTTTTCTCTTTTCCCCCCTTTTTTTCTCTCTCCCCTTCCCCCTCCTCTTTTCCTCTTTCCCTTTTTTTTTTTTTTTTTTACTTTATTTATTTTTAGTGTTTTTGGGGGTTTCTATGTTTTTTAAAATTTAATCAAAAAAAAAAATAATTAGGAAAAAAAAAAATTACCACCCATTCTAATTTTTTAAAAACCCCTTCGTTATTTTTTGGGCCCATTTTATTTTAAATTTCATGTAAAATTTAAATTTTATGGAAAAAAAAAATTAAATTAAAAAAACAAAGAAACATTTTTTTACAAAAATTTTTTAAAAAACCAAAAAAATTATTAAAGAAGCTTTTGGGAAAAATTTATTTAATTATACAAAAAAAAAAAGGTTGTTTATGGTAGTGGAAAAAAAAAAATCAAAAAAAAAATATCCTTTTAAAATTTATAATTTATTTTTTGATGTAAATTTGGGAAAATTTTTTTGTAAATAATTTTTTGGGATTTTAGGTTTAATTTTAAAAAACACTTTCAAAAAAAAAAATTTTTAAATTTTAAGGTAATTTTCAAAATTTTTATATGAAAAAAAAAGGGGGCTAAAAAGTCCTTCGAAAAAGTTGGGGGGCCTAAAAAGTTATTTTTGGTTTTTTTAAGGTTTTTTTTGAAAAAGCTTGGTTTAAAATTTTTCCCATTTGTAAGGAAAAGAAAATTTTAACAAAAAAAATTTTTTTTTAAAAAAAGAAAGAAAAAAAAGGGGGGGTTTTTTCAACAGGAAATTTTTTTTTTTTTAAAAAAAAAAAAAAAAAAAAAACCCAAAAATTTGGGGCAAACCCATTTTTAACCCAAAAAAAACAAAAAAAACTTTTAGTTTGTTTCTTTCATAAAAAAAATTTTTGAACAATTGGTAAAGTGACTTTTTGAATGAAAAATAAATTGCCAAACAAAAAAAGGTCTTTTATTTGCAAATTTTTAAAATTTTGGGTTGTTTTTAAAAATCCCAAAAAAAATAAAAACCCTAGGTTTTTACGCCCCAAAACCCCTAAAATCCCTTTTTGGGGTTTTATTTTTTTTTTTTTGGCGAAGTTATTAAAAACAATACAAAACAAAAAAAATTATCAAATTATGATAAATTAAAGTAAA
>NW_027624283.1:0-8453 GCF_034508935.2 Berghia stephanieae | reverse complement strand
TTAAAAATATCATATACGAAACGGCTTCGTCCCATATTTTGACGCGAATTCGGGCACTTCGTGAGCGAAAAAGAGGCCCAAAGATTTGAGCGGGATAGTCATTGCTATATCTGGTGATCATGATTACTGTTCAAAGGATGACAATCCACTTAATGACAATGACAAATTTTCCTTTTTGGTGGAGCAATTGAGACTACTGACATTACCCGTGAAGCGCTATTCTACTGAAACTCTTCTATGGGCTTTTCAAGTATTAGCGGCTGCGCCTAAAGTATATTCAATGATCAGAAGTTCAAACTTAACTCTTCCACACCCATCATATTTAAAGAAACTGTGTTCTGTGTTTAATGTTGGTGGCATTGAAAAGTCTTCTCTTCATGAGGAATATCTTCGTAAACAATGTGAAATGATGGAAGAGAACGAGCGTCAAGTAATTCGATGCTGGATGAAATTCATGTTTCAAACAAAATGTCGTATACAGGAGGAAAGCTGGAGGGGTCTTCTGTGTTAAAAGTATGTTATTAATAATATATATATATATATATATATATATATATATATATATATATATATATATATATATATATATATAATATATTAATATTATACAATGTTATAACCTCAACTTTGTATTACTTGCTCCTTTGTTATATATTATTATAATATGTTCCTTGTTATTAATCATGCGAATTTGATTTCTCACAAATGTTTTGGTTCCATCAATAAAACAAGGGACTTAACTCTATCCTGTCTCAACCCTTGCAGGAAAACTAAATACAGACTTCATTTTTATTGTGCTCCTATATATATCGTCATTCATCCAAATTAATATCCTCCAGCCACTCAAATAACAACCGATTCTTAACAGGTTATGGGCCCAGGAACTTTGGAGAAGTTATATTTTCAACAATAGAATGGCAGGTAACCTATCAAAATAAATACAAATCAATTAAAGACAAACAAACCTATCAACGACAACCATAACAATGGCTCTCAGAACAATATTTTCGGGCGACGCACGTCAATATGAGTTATGGGAGATTAAATTTCTGGGTATGATGAGGATCAAGAAACTCCACACAATATTTGAAAATGATTCTGGTCCAACAACGGAAGAAAACGCCGAGGCCTTTGCTGAACTGGTATAGTGCTTGGACGACAGATCCCTATCACTCATTATCCGAGAGGCAAAAGATAAAGGGAAAGAAGCACTTACAATACTAAGAAATCATTACCAGCCTAAGGGAAAATCAACCATTATCTCGCTTTATCAACAATTGACCTCGCTCACATTAGCCCATAATGAAACCGTTACCGACTTCATCATCAGGGCAGAGACAGCAACCACCGCCCTAAGACAGGCAGGAGAGACCATCTCTGACTCGCTTCTGATATCAATGATATTAAAAGGTCTACCAAACACCTATCAATCCTTTGTTACTGTTACCACACAAAGAGAATCTCCACAAACATTTCTTGAGTTTAAAGAAAGCTTGAGAAATCAAGACGAGTCCGTTAATAAAGACGATAACTCATCAACTGCAATGTCGTTTTACCAAAACAACCACAAATGGTGCTCGCACTGCAAGAGCACAACACACACAACGGATAAATGCTTTAAAATGCAATCTGCAAGCAACACCAACCCCGGTTCAGGTAAAAATCCAAAAGCAAATGAAATGTTTTGTTCAAAATGCAAAACATGCTCACACACCACATCTTCATGCAAGCGCTATTGTGACATCCATAAAACGGATACACATTGGACAAGTCAATGTCGAAGCAGAAACAAACCAACTCGTCATCATGCCAAACAGGCAAATCTAAATGACTCCACACACAGCGGCTTCGCATTTTCGTTAAAACACACATTCAACAGTGATAACAGTGCTATCAATTCACTAGAACTAAAAACAAAACATTCAGGAAGTCTTCTTATCGACAGTGGTGCATCTATACATATCATCACCCAACGTCACTTATTCACTAATCTAAATAGCGCCTCCACACAAAACCATTCAATCGAATTAGCTGACGGTGGCAGGACTCATGGTGTTGTTGAAGGACATGGTGACGCAATCGTCGAATTGACCGACACAAATGGGAATTCCAGACCGGTACTCCTCAAAAATGCACTCCTGGTACCAACATTCCGACAGAACATATTCTCAGTATCTGCTGCTACATTGAGCGGTGCTACAGTAAAATTCACTAAAGAATCTGGAACACTTCAAATTAATGGTCACACGTTTGACATACAGAAATAAAAAAAACTTGTACTACATAAACATCATAAAGAAAACTTCTGCTCCATCTAAAACTCTTGAAAAGTGGCACAACATCTTAGGTCACTGCAATATCAACTATATCAAGAAACTCGCAGAAAACGGCGACATTACCATTTCAGATAGTAATTCAACACTACAATGCGAAGTATGCCTTCTTGGAAAGATGTGTAATGAAAGAAACCGACAGCCTGATGAAAGGGCACCCTCGCGACTTAGCAAAGTTCATTTGGACTTAGCTGGACCCATAGAACCAGCTACCAAAGACGGATTTCGATATGTGCTCATCTGCAATGATGATTTCTCTGGAACCTCTTGCGTGTATTGTCACAGTAAAGGTTGTTCACAATTATCTTATTAAATTTTATTTTATTAAGAACTGAATTCATCTCACTCCAGTTATATTTCAGTAGGCTTAGATAAACTTTACCTTCTAATATTAGATCGTCTTTCCTTTTATAGCCTTCCCTCGAATTAATTTCTAAGTAGTGAATACTTTTCGTTCTACATTCTGTCACGTAGCCACTTATTATAAAAGCTGATAGGTCTAACACTCTACACTCACTTCTCTTCACAATCTATGCCGGACGGCCAGTCGTTCTATTCCTTCTATATACTGGAAGATTTTTATCTTTTGGGACTTTTGTAGATATTATATCTACACCATTAAGACGCCGGAGCTTTTAACTTTGATTGTATAATCTTCAAGGATCAAACCCGAGCCCGCTGTCAAGGATTACATATTAACCCCTTACCAATTGCCTGGAAGTGGAATTTTACGGGTCCGATCCTGTTATCAGAGGAATAGATCATCCAAGCCCATCAACTGCCTGGAAACGTAAACTTACGAACCTGACATATTATCATAAGTTACGTAAAATATTCATATCTCTATTTGTAACTGCCACGATCACTGTTTATCTCTTTTAATTAAATTTCATCATTATTTTTATTTCATTGTAAACAAATCGTTAATTGTTTTTCATTTATAGTAACTAGTAAATTCTGGGGCCTCATTCTACATATATCTTTATGCATAGTCGAGTAGCTCTTTACTCACTTGAGACCATGACATTTTGGAGGGGACACATATAAAGAATTGAATTTATTTAGTTACTTATATCTATTTCATCTAACTTTAAAGTTTAAATTGTAAAACTCTTAATTGCCCCACTTGATCATATTCTAATTGAACTCCCTATTTACAGGATTAATTTTTTTTTTTCTTTTTCATTTCTTCATTTAAATGGAATAGCAATTTATCCATTCATTCTTTCATTCAAATTGAATAGCATTTTATTGATTCATTCCTTCATTCATTTATTCATTTATAAATTATTCATTCATTCATTGTTCATTCATTTATTTATTCATCCATTCATTCGTTTATTCACTCATTTATCCAATCATTCATACATTAATTCCTCCCTTCATTCTTTCATTCATACATTATCCATTCATCCATTCATCTATTCACTCAGTTTTTCATTCATTCATTCATTCCATGTCCACTTTGTTATTACATCACTCATTTCATTTTGTTGTTTGCCTCATTCATGAATTGTTTTCAATATGTTTACATTCCATAACGATTCATTCACCTGTCATCCAATCACTCAGTGTTGTGAACACATTTTGTAACTATTGTAAATCTTACGATATTTTATTGTTTTGTATTTCAGACATCACTGTTAAACACTCTTCAATGCCTAATTACAATTGTTGAACAACCATTGAACAAGAGAGAGGTCCCAGCCACGAACTGAGTTGGTAAATATATCCTTCATTATTCTCTTTTACATGAGTTGGGCATCACATAGTAACTATAGACATCGTGATTTGTTTTGCATAGTGATTTGTTTTAAATGCATTTTTGGCATATTACTGTTACCGAAAACCACTTATATATATTATGTTCTGAAAAGTGAGTCTTTAAAAACTAAATAATAATAAAAGGAGTCTACAAGCCGTCGTGTTATATTTAGTGATAGATAACTTGGGATTATCTTGGCATCCTATTATTGTTATCACACTCTAGTATATTAGCGTCATTGCGAATAATTGTACACAAACTAACGACGAGTCACACACATTGGTGATACATTTTTCGTAGTAACATAGTTTAGAGTACACGCGATTGACACATTGTTATTGACACAAGTCATAATAACTCCGCATTGTATTGACACATTGCTTTATAAGATATAACGATAAAAGGCATCAAATTCAACATACATAATAAGTTGAAATAAGAGAGAGAGATTTCTAAAAATAGAACAGTTCATTCCAGTAAGTGTAAATAAATAAAACAGTCAGTAACAGTATCCTGTCAATATAAAATATAAAATATAATATATCGTAAAAAAATAAAATATCGTAACTAATTTATTGCAACATGGAAGCATATAAAAGATACTTAAGTCTCGCAAAGGACTTAGAAATACCCCAGGAAAGAATATTTTCATGGTGCGAAGAGAAAGTAAAAGAAGAAAAAGAACATGAAGAAAGAATTCGTAGAGAAGAAAATGAAGAAAGAATTCGTAAAGAAGAAAAAGAACACGAAGAAAGAATTCGTAGAGAAGAAAAAGAACACGAAGAAAGAATTCGTAGAGAAGAAAATGAAGAAAGAATACGTAGAGAAGAACGAGAAGAAAGAGTCCAAGAAAGGGAACTAAAAAGACAAATAGCTTTAGCAGAAGAAGAAACCAAAAGGACCCAAATGATGCTGGAAATTGAAAAAACAAAAACCGGTCATGAAAGAAAACATAATAATAGTGATGAATTTTTCGTGAAACTTCCACGCATGCCAACATACGATGAACGCTCAGACTGTTTAGAATCCTTCTTACACCGATTCGAAGTTCAGGCTAAAGCAGACCTGCCACTTCACGAAAAAGGAAATCAGTATGACAGTGTAAAAAAATCAGTATCTGGGGAAAAAAATCAGTATGAGACGTAAAATTATCCAATTATCCCCCCCCCCCCCACCCCCTTATTTTTCCCCAACACCCAAAATGGCACGCACAACGCCAATCTGGCAATCAGACTACTAACTTATTTAAAGATGGTGGCACTTGGTAACGAGTCAGAAGCCAGGGACCGCGGTGGTTTACCAGTACAGCTCGCTGTCGCTTCACAAAGGAAATGAAAACTAAATAACGCACCGTGTGTGTTTTCTATCTGTGTGAGGGCATCACAAAGAGGCTCGCTACGTCATGTGATCTATCGAGGTATCGCGGGACGGGTCAAAGTTCACGAGACTTGAAAATTTTAACGTGCAACGTAAAGCACAAAGTAAACGTAAAAGAGAGGGGTGGAGGGCTGCGGGCCCTTGGTCACTTGGTGAAATCGGTACAATCGGCATGCAGATCGGGAAATCGGTACGATCGGCAAGTAAATCGGGAAATCGGTAAATACGAAAAAAAGGTCTTGCAAATCGGTATGATACCGATTAATCGGTATGAACGGCAGGTCTGCTAAAGGTTATCGTTGGCCAGAAAGCAAATGGGCCACAGCCTTGATTAACTGCTTATCTGGAGAACCGCTAAAAGTTTTCTATACCTTAACAACTGAAGATGCAGATGACTATGGTAAAATTAAAGACGCTCTACTAAAAAGATTTAGATTAACAGAAGATGGTTACCAGGAAAGGTTTCACACTGCAAAACCGGAAAGTGGAGAAGACTTTAATACATTCGTGAACCGAATTACTCAATTCCTAAATCGGTGGCTTGAGTTGGCAAACGTAAAACAAGACGACTTTGCAGGCCTTTACTATCTCACGCTGAAGAATCGAATCTATCAAGCTTGCAACCCATATTTAGTCGCATTCTTTAAAGAGAGAAAGCCAGAAAACTTGGACAAATTAAAAATCTACGCAGAAAACTTTAACAGCGCACATCCATTGACACCCCTTAGCAGAACATTGAAGGAACCATACTACGCTGCCGCTGCTCAGAGTCCATGTACACCTAAAGTTCAATACTCAAATAGAACGAGCCGATCAATCACTCGGAACACGCAAGTAAAACAAGATGATCATAGTAACAAACCATGGAACAAACAGTTCAATAGAGACCATAGCCGACCCTATCAAAACAAAACAAGAAATAGCACTGACAATAATACTGAGTATAAGAAAACCAACAAACCTATAATTAAATGTCAATATTGTGGAAAGAAAGGCCACACAGCAGACAAATGTTACAAAATCGTGGGATATCCAAAAGAAACTGCAAATGCATCACTCCAAACAAGTGTAAACAATCAGACACGAGTAATGTCAGGAGAAAATATAAATGTGTATTGCGTGAAAGGTATGTCACTTTTAACACAAACTCACAAATCAGGATCGCTATTTTTTTGTGAAGGCAAAGCTAATGGAACTGATTGCAAAATATTGAGAGACACAGGATGCAGTACAGTAGGAATAAAAGCATCTTTGATCAATGACGAAGACAAAACTGGAAAAACGGTACAATGCATCACATTAAGTGGCACAGTCGAAACCTTTGAAACAGCTAATGTGTACATAGAAACCCCATACTATACAGGAATAGTGGAATGCTGTATACTTCCCAACCCCGTCGCTGATGTTATTGTTGGCAATATAAAAGGTCTTAAAGACAACCCAACAGATGTAAAAGAATGGTCATTAACCCAAGAAACAGCTTGTCTAGCAGAAACAAGAAAGATGACTAAGACAACAGAGAAGCCAATGACAATTTCTCTTGAACCACAACAATTTGACAGGAACACGTTCATCGAAGAACAGAAAAAGGACCCGACTTTAACATCATATTTCAATATCGCAAACAAAGGGACGAAATCAAAAGTTGAATACATCATTGAAAAAGATATTCTGTTCAGGTTACATAGGAAAAGAAACAAAATAGCTAAACAACTGGTCACGCCGAGTATTTACAGAAACAAAATCCTTGGAATAGCGCACGATTCAATAACTTCTGGACATCTTGGGAGCTCTTCCACATTGAAGAGAATATCCGAGAATTTCACATGGCCTGGAATTACTAAAGACGTCCGAGAATATGTGAAATCTTGTGACACATGCCAAAGAAGAGTCGCAAAAGGCAGAATACCGAGATTGCCATTAGAGACAACCCCAGTTATTGAAAAAGTTTTTCAAAAAGTTGCAATTGACATTATAGGCCCTTTAACAAAATCAGATAGAAACCATACACACATACTAACACTAGTCGATTACGCAACCAGGTGGCCAGAAGCGATAGCATTGAAATCAACTACATCGGATCACATAGCTGAAGCATTGATGACAATTTTTACTAGAATAGGCATACCAAATGAGATATTGTCGGACAATGGACCCCAATTTACATCACATATGATGCATGAAACCATGAAACTCATGGGAATCCAACACTCATTCACAACTCCCTACCACCCCCAAGCAAATGGTCTTTGTGAAAGATTTAATGGCACTCTAAAGAATATGTTAAGAAAAGTGTCAGCAGAAAAACCAGATGATTGGGACAGATACTTACCAGCAATCCTATTTGCATATAGAGAAATACCCCAAGAATCTACAGGCTACTCCCCATTTGAGTTGATGTATGGACGATCACCTCGCGGCCCGATCAATATAGTAGCCGACATTTGTAAAGGGAATGAGGAGGACAATAACGAAATTATGTTTGCTTACGAATATGTAAGAAACCTGAAAGACAGAATAGAGGACACATGTAAGCTAGCACAGGAATCCGTCACTAAAAAAGCAGAGAAATACAAGGAATACTCCGATCGAAAAAGCAAGTCAAGAAAATTTGAGATTGGTGACAAAGTACTAATACTCTTACCCGATGACTCGAGTAAACTTTTAGCTACATGGAAAGGACCATTCAAGGTATTAGCAGTACGATCTGGTGTTAATTACGAGATTCAAATTAACAACACAACAAAGACATTCCATGCAAACATGCTAAAAAAATATTTCGATAGAGACAGATTATCACAACCAATATTTAACCATGTTGAAGCTGCAAATGTAGGATTAATCATCGAAACTCACAGCGATGATGTCGAACTCCAACACACCCCACAACACGGTAACTCTAAAAATAGTACAATTAATGACGTCACAATCAATCCTCAACTAAACGAATGTCAGAAACGAGAAATCAGATCATTATT
>NW_027624282.1:0-8465 GCF_034508935.2 Berghia stephanieae | reverse complement strand
TGTCCGAACCCCGAACCCCGGCGAGGGCAGCCCCTTAACCCTTTTCGCTCTATTTTTTTCCAGTTGTTCATTAAATGGAGTTCGCCCCCCGGGAGGGCGGTTGGAAAAAAAAACACGTTTTTTTAAAAATTTCCAAAAAAAATTTCCTTCAAATATTAATTTAGCCCCCCGATTTAAATTTAGATGACCTTCATAAAAGGAAAACCAAATCAAATTTTCAAACCTGGGATTTCGCAAGTCATTTCCGAAAATTGGGAAAAAAAAAAAAACTGATGTTTTTAAGTTGGGGTTGAATTTGAAAAATTTGGTATGTTATTGGGTTCGTGGGGATCGCAAGCTCGTTGGTAGAGCACTCCCCCTTACAAAGTGGACACGTGACGACCCCGGGTGCAATGAGAAATTTTTTTTCTGCCCCCACCCTTGTCCCCCCAGAGTAAAAAAGGGGGGTGTGAAAACTGTTGTTTTGGGGCGGAACCCGTACTTTGCGATTTTGAAATGCTCCTTCCAAAAAGGATGGCAAAAAATTCTATTGTTCCGTTTCAGCTATAGAAACCGGGATAAATCCAGGTCCATGGGCCCCCAATGGCTCTGAAAAAGTCTTGAAAAGCGGGTATTTTTGATTAAAGGTATTCTGAAAGACTTTTTCATATAAGATGGCGGAGCTTTTCTAATGGTGCTCACATATTAAGTTTTGAGATCAAAAACCCAATCAGCAAATTCTTCACCGCATTGTGAACCTTGAAAACCCCGCCCGAAGCGTTCGTCACAACACACCGTTAAAATAGATGCTCTGCGGTTTTTGGGTTTCTACCCTTACCACCCCCGGGGTACTTTTTTTGGACAGGTGGAAAAGTCCCCCCCCACTGATTAAAGGGGGGGGGCAAAGGGAAAAAAAAAAAAAAAACCAGCTTTTTTAATATTTTAACTGTTTAGATATTTAAGTTTTTTGAAAGTAGGAAAGATTAGAGGGCCCCTTTTTGCACTATATTTATTCCCCTTCCCCTCCCCTTCCAGCCTTTTTTAGTATTTCCCCGAAATTCACCCCACTCAACACAAGAATAGATTTTTCTTATCAAAAAAAAAAAGAAACAATGAGCTTATTTTCCAAAAGTGTTTAGTTTTTTTTCTTTTGTAATCAAACATTTTTTTAAATTTTGTGTGTGATAAAGGGAAAAAATCAAATGAAAAAATTGTTGGGGTTAATCGTAACGAATTTGAAGTTTTCTATGGGTGGTTTTAAGGAGGGGGTTTAGAAATCCCAAAAAACAACAAAAGGTTTTTGGTTTAATATTTTTTTCTATTCCTTGCCTCCAATATCAACAACAAGGGGTGTTGGTGTAACACAAGGCGACGTGTAGCATCCTTATACTGCATACCTCGACGACAGATGCCATTTCTTTTAGAATCTCTCACTTCTCTTCTCCCCAAAAATTCCCAGGGTTGGAGGGAAAAATGTCCACGGGGGAGGGGGGGAGTGGGGGGGGGGGGGGGGGGGGGGGGGGGTGGGGGGGGGGAGGGGGGGCGGGTGGTTACGAACGTTTTTTTTCATGTCAACTTGGGGCATTGTTTGGGTTTTCTCATCAAAATTTTGCGAAAGTTATGATGAGAGGGGGAAAAAGAGGGAAGAGGAAGAGAGAGAGAGGAGAAAATGAGAGAGAGGAGAAGGGAGAAATTTTGGGGATAAAAAGGGGGGGGGGGGGGGGGGTGGGGGGGAAAGGGAGTGAAGAAAAGGGGGGAAGATAAGTGTTAGAGAAAGAGAGAGAGAGATATAGTGTGTGTGTGTGTGTGTGTGTGTGTGTGTGTGTGTGTTTTTGAGAGAGAAAGAGAGCGAGAGAGAGATAGTATGTGTGTGTGTGTGTGTGAGAGAAGAGAGGGGAAGAGAGGGGGGAGGGGGGGGGAGAAGGGGGGGGAGGGGTAGAGGAGAGATTGTAATATAAATCTTCATTCGTCGAAAGATGTTTTCGATGTCCTAAATATGTCCTTCACTGCCATCTTCCATCTCTCGTTTCTCCGACTGAATTCCGCAGAAGTCTAGAACGTTCTTTCGTAGATTCTAATCGCCGATTTTGTTGAAGGGAATAATACAATGTGTGTCTCGCCATGACAACTCGGTATTGCTTGGTGTGTTCTTCACAAATTATAACAATATGATCTGTTTTGTCTCTAAATTTGAGATGGCATCGAGGGGCTTGGATAAACTATAGTGTTTTCTCGCTGTCTCTAGTTCCCTCTCCACCTCACTCTCTCTCTCTTCTTTCTTTTTTCTCTTCTTCTCTCTCTTCTCTTCTCCTTCCTCTTATTTTATCTATCTATTCTATCTATCTTTTTTAATTATTTATTATCTTTATTTTTTTAACTTCTTTTCTTCTTGGGCATTAAAATTTTTACTTCTTTTATCCGTCTCCTTTTCCCCATCTCCCTTTATACAGAGTAGAAAGAGGGGAGAGGGAGGAGAGCGAGGGGAAGAGAGAGAGAGAGGAAAAGAGAGAGAGGAGAGAAGGAGAGAGAATGGAGGGGGGGGGGGGGGGGGGGGAATTGGTGGAATTTGTGGACACATAACATTGCATAAATTCCATTTCTTGAAGGGGTGTCCCGATAATTGTAATAATATTTGTTTCTTCGTCAGCCACGCCCCCCCCCCCCCCCCCCCCCTTTTTTTTTTACCATATTCCGCGCCCCCTCTTCCCCTCCCGATGTTAAATTGGCTTATCGGTTTTTGACATGAGAACCATCAGAATTTTTGTCTCAGATTTTATAAACTGAAATCCAAATGGCCTAAAGGGATCCTAAACCCCCCATCATTTGGTTTGGATAATCTCTCTCTCTCTCTCTCTCTCTCTCTCTCTCTCTCTCTCTCACTCTCTCTCTCTCCTTCTTTCTCTTAATTTACTATTATCAACACAAAACTCAAAACACACAAAACACACAACACGGGGAGAGGAGGAAGAGAGAGAGGAATGGGGAGGAAGGGGAGGGGCGAGAGAGAGAGAAAAGAAATTGGAAAAAATTCTGTCCTATTTCCTCAGGCATTGTGACGTCACCACAATCGCCATAGAACCACCGAGATGCCTCCATCCTGTTTAATGAATTCTCTCCATGGAATAATTTCACATTCAATCTTAAATCTCTTTCCCCCCCCCCCCCCCCCCCCCCCCCCCCACACACACACCCTTCTCCCTCTCTCTACTGTCTTTCTCTTCTCTCTCTCTCTCTCTCTCTCTCACTCACTCTCTTCATTCGTCTTCATTCATTCTCTTTCTATAGTCTCCATCTACATATCTATCCATACATTTCCCTCCATCCATTATATCTATCTCTTCTATCTATCTCTCTATCTATCTATCTATCTATCTATCTATCTATCTATCTATTATCTATTATCTATCTATCTATTCTATCTATCTTTTCTATTTATCTATCTATCTCTCTATTATCTATCTATATTTTCTATTATTTTCTATTACTATCTATTATCTATCTATTATCTATCTATTATCTATCTATCTAATCAATCTATCTATCTATCTATTTATATATCTATCATCAAACTCCATTCATCTATCTCTCTTATCTATCTATCTATTATCTATCTATCTAAACTATCTATCTATCTATCTATCTATCTATCTATCCTATTATCTATCTTTATCTTTATCTATCTATCATCTATCTATCTATCTATCTATCTACTATTTTATCTATTCCTTTCTCTCTGTTTCTATGTGAACTTTCTCTTACTCGCCCCCCTTTCTCCTCATTACCTCACCGTCATTCTCTCATTTACCCCCTTTCTCTCTATCCCTCCCTCCCCCACCCCCCCCACCCTTCCGCTTCCCATTTCACTCTCTCTCTTCTATCTCTCTCTCTTCTCTCTCTCTCTCCTCTTCTCTCTTTCATTCATTTTTGTCTTTTCTCTCTTCTCTCTCTCTCTCTCTCTCTCTCTCTCTCTCTTTCTTACGTCTCTCGCTCTCTCTCATTCTCTCTCTTCACTCTCTCTCTTTCTCTCTTTTACTTTTCCCCTCTTTTCTCTTTTTCTCTTTTCTCTCTCTCCTTTCTCTCTCAACTTTTCGATATGCGGGTTTATGTGTCTCAATGAAAAGCTTCTGGATTACGAATTGATTATATTGTTTTTAATCACGGAGCCTGCTCCACTGTAACCCCCCCCCCCCCACCTTCCCCCATCTTCTACCCTCCTTATCACCCCCCCCCCCCTCCCACTTTTTCTCTTCCATTCCTTGGGAAATTTTATTGTTTTCAATTTTCTTTTTTTTTCATCTTAGTCTGTTTTTCTTTGTCTCTTTGAGTTTTGAGGAGAGGCGAGGGAAGTGTGATAGACAGGCACGGAATGACAGACAGACAGACAGACTGACGGAATGAAAACGGGATGAATGGGGGATGGGAAGTACAGAATGACGACACACACACCACACACACACTCACACACACACACCCCCTCATTACGCTCGGCACGCGTGCATAATAAAATAGAGACATTCGCACTATCTATCTATTATTATCTTTATCTATTTTCTATCTATCTATCTATTATCATTTTTTTTTTATCTATCTATCATCTATTATCTATCTATCTATCTATCTATTATCTACTATCTATCTACTTTCTTTTTCTATCCTATCTATTATCTATCTTTTATCTATTTCTTTTTTTCTATCTATTATTATCTATTATCTATTATCTATCTTTTCTATCTATCAGAGAGCAGTTGGGAGAAAGAGAGAGTAAAAAAAAAAAACAGAAAAAACAAAACAAAAGAGAGAAAAGAGAGAGAGAGAGAGAAGAGGAGAGAGAGAGAGTGGAGAGAGAGGAGAGGGAGGGGGGGGGGGGGGGGGAGGGGGCACTCAGTCGTTGATTAGATTTTGGAACCGGTACTGTCATTTTCAATACATATACAATGAACAATTTTCATATCTATGGAAATATATATCCAAATAATTTCTTGAATTACTTAGAATGTTCTTCAATTTTTCATTTACCCCACCAAAAATGACCCCCCCCCCTTCCCCCCCCCCCCCCCCCCCCCCCCCCCCCCCCCCCCCACTCCTCCTGTATCAGTCCACATTATTTTGGGATGATTCTAAAGGGATGAAAAAATACTACGATTTTTACACCTTGCCTTTTGAATTTCCCGGACGTGTTCCCAAATGCTGCACGAACTTGCGAGTGCGGTTGTGAACAAAGTTCGAATTCCAAAACGCAAGAGTGTAAGAAATCTTTTATTTACTCCTCAATCGATTCCGATTTCGTCATCTTTGAATAAAAAACATCTTTGAAACATTCAAATGATACTTATTTTTTAAAGAATCACATTTTTTGTGAAATTTACGACTTCACACATTATTATAGTAAACATGATATCCATTACGCGTTACTATTTATGGGAGAGGGGTGGTTTAATATGGGATTGTAGTCAACAACTTAACTTGAGGTTAATATGTTTGATAAATATAGGTTTTAAAGTGTATATTTCTGTATGTGTGTGTGTATGTGTGTGTGTGCGTGTGTGTGGAGAGAGAGATAGATAGATAGAAGAGAGAGAGAGAAAGAAGAGAGAGAGAGAGAGAGAGAGAGAGGGGAGGAGAGAGAGAGAGAGCGGGAAACATGGACAGAGAATGAGAGAATTATGGGGGGGGGAAGGGGGGGGGGGGGGGTCAGAAAGACTGGAGGGATGTGGGTATCTATAAGAATGAATGGAGCATATTGTTATGAGAGCGATAATGTTTAATAATCTATGTAGCCATTTGATTCCCCGGGGTGGCACCTTGATGTGGCACCTTGATGACCTATGTGGGGGGGGGGGGGGGGGGGCGGTGGGGGCGGGGGGGGGGGGTGGTACCTTGGTACCCCCTGTGAAACTTTGCATGCTGTGCATGATGCAGCACTTTGATACCCTTGCATGAGTCTATGGCACATTCCTAACGGACAAAGAACCTAGGTGAGTGAGGTCAGTTCTAAAAAGAAAAAAAAAATGAAGTGGAGTAGGAAAGTGCCCGAGACAACAGGTAATAAAAACGTCGTGGCGGCGATGGGCGGGGCTCGAACCCACGACCTTGCTGGTACAACCACTCCGCTTAACCGGGGTTCTGTTTTTAAGTATAGTGTCCCAGTTTTCCCTTTCCTTACCAACCATCGGACAGTCGTCACATTCGTTACGATACAACAAACAATTTTTTTCTTTCTGTTTTATTTGCACATCAAAAAATTTAAAAAAATTTGTTGTTATAGTTATAAAACACTTGAACTGGTTGTGGGCCCTATTTTCCCAAACAATATTTGATAGAATTTTTAGGTTGCTTTTCTGGTTGAGTAAAAATTTTTTTTTGTGTTAGTTGGGTGCAAAGATTCGGTGAAAATTTTGAAAAGGTGGTAAGGGGTTTTAAAACCCGATGCCAGAAGAGATAATTTAACCCTTAAAATTCTGCGGCAGAGACATTTTAGCTTTGATAGTTCGGAAAGGGGGGTGCGATTCCCCTAGTTGGTGATTACTCGCTTCACACGCAAAGGGAAAAAAGATCGATCCGGGGTGCAGTGAGATTTTTTTCTGACACCATTGCATGGACAGTAGGCACTAGCAATGTTGGTTTTTCGTGGGCGGATCACGTGATTGAATTGTGTCACCGAAGTAGCTTTTTGTCTGGGAACACCCATTTCTTTCTCTCTTGTTTTTTTTAAAAATTAACGATATTTTTTAGGAAATAATTCTCCATTTTTAACCCGTGGGGAAAATGTACATTCGTTCGATCCCCAACCCAACAATGTTCTATTCTGATTTCTTTTGTATCTACATCACATGTGAAAAGAAATGCTTTGATACAACTATAAATAAAAAACACTGTGTTGTAGAACTTATTGTTACTTTTTTGTTTTAAGAAAGAAAAGTTATTTTGTGTTAAACGGGAGTAAATTTGGGGGGGATTCTAAAAATTGGTAAGGAGAGAATTTAAATACAGACTAAAATTAACAGCCAAATGCCCCCCCCATCCCCCCCCCCTGCCGCCCCCCCCCACCCCTCACCCGCTCACAAACTGAAGACCTTTCAAAAAAAAAGGGGGAATGCCCCCTTCTAGGACCCCACCAAAAATACGCAAGCAATTAATTGATTTAAATTTAAATTTTTCATTCAACCCCCCAAAGGGGGGGATAATAAAAATAATGTGCGTTCCGTTTAGAAAATTGCATTTCATTATAAAAGATAACAGATAAAAAACTAAACTCGAGATTGTATTACGATTTGTCGCATTATATTACGATCTTCGATTAAAAATGCTTCGAGGAGAACAATGTTTCCCGTAACGAAGCGGGTAATTCCTGATGCAAAGTTATTTTGATTACCCATGTTGACAAACGGGTTTTATCTTTGCCACCACGACGCGCGGGGGTTTTTTTGGAATCGCCTAACTCTTGTAATATTTATTGATAACTACGGTAACGGGATTCTCTCGTGTGTTGAATCCGCATCAAATCAGAGATGAAAAACTATGTGTTTTCTGGGGTTTTAGGGTATTTTACTTTGTTTTTAAGGGTTTTTTTTAAAAAAAACCCCGGCAGGATTTTTAAAAACTCCTTTGTTTGTTTTTTTTTTTTTTTTGTTTTTGTTTTTGTTTTTTTTAGGAAATAAGAAATATATATATATATATATTTATATATTTATTATATTATATAATATAATTTTGTATATATAATTCTTTTTTTTCCCTTTATTCTCCCTTAAAGGGGAATTTTTTTCTTTAGGATCCATTCCAGGGGAAGACTGGAAAATCCAGGGTCGCGGGCGGGGGCCGCAAGTAAGTAAGGGTAGGTGACTTGCTCAAAGGCCCCACGGGACGGGTGGTGAATCGGTACTTTGGGGTACGAGGGAAAAAACCTACCCCCGGCCCGTTCCCCAATTTGTTTTCCCTTTGGGATTTTGTGAGGTTTATTAAATATCATAATGTAGAAAACTTTAAATTGTTTAGCATAATGCGGTTTTTGGGCTTGTGTTTTGGGCATCGCTTTTGAATCGGAAGGTCTGGGTTCGGGCCTGCTGGGCATAGTTGAGGGCCTTTGGGAAAAAAATCTTACCCCTTCTTCTGTTAAAAGGGGTAAATGAGTACCCCGGGCCCTTACGTGCTGTATCTTCCCGGGAAAAAAATATTTGTAATATCGCCCAAAAAGGCGTCCTGTTCGTTTACAGTTACATGTGCTGTCGGTAAGGGGGCCCTTTTTAAAAGGTTTTTAGTGGTATTACTTGCGCTTTTAATTAAAATTGTAAATAAGTTATCAATATCGGGGAATCCCTGGGGCTGAATATGTGCCCAAAGGATAACCTTTTTAACCGCGTCGCACCCGGGCACCACCCCGGGTTGCCCCGGGGAAAAACCCAAACACGTTTAATGTTCACTAAATCAAAACAACAACGCATAGCTTTTTAAATGTTTTTGGTGGGGGGGGTGGGGGGTAGGCCAAA
>NW_027624281.1:0-8459 GCF_034508935.2 Berghia stephanieae | reverse complement strand
ACGAACACAAAAATTTCTTTTAAAAACCAAAAGTCTTTATAGTCCCCTTCCCCCACTTTTGAGACCCGATTCGTTGTACCCCCCATGCGAATAATTTTGCCAGCTTTAAGTTAATAGCCAATATTTCAACACAAAATATAACATAAAAAACGTTTGGGGCATTGAGTTGCCCCGGTGTTGGGTGAATTTTTAATTCAAAAAAATGAGTGGAGCAGGCATTATGTTGGTAACAAAAAGATATGAAGTGATAGAAAGTGCAGAAGACCAATAGAGAATAAAATTTTTTCGCGGCGGTGGGTGGGGTTTGAACCTGCGACCTTATTGGTCGACAACTCCGCCTGGCAGGTGGAGCGTGGCTCTACGTGTGAGTATCCACGAACACAAAAATATTCGTTTCAAACTTCAAAGTCATTACTAGATCCCTCTCTCACCCACTTTTGAGACCGCCGATTCGTTCGTACACCCCATCGCGAATAATTTTGACCAGCAGTTAAGCTTAATAGCCAATATTCTCAACACAAACATATAACATAGAAACGATTGAGACATTGAGTTTTTTGCTCCGGTGTATGGGGTGAATTTTTAATTCAGAAAAAGTGAGTGGGAGCAGGCATTATGTTGGTAACAACAAGATATGAAGTGAATAGAAAAGTGCCAGAAGACAATAGAGAATAAATTATTTTTTTTCGCGGCGGTGGTGGGGTTTGAACCTGCGACCTTATTGGTACGACAACTCCGCCTGGCAGGTGAGAGCGTGGCTCTACCGTGTGAGCTATCACGAACACAAAAATATTCGTTTCAAACTCAAAGTCATTACTAGATCCCTCTCTCACCCACTTCTTGAGACCGCCGATTCGTTCGTACACCACCCATCGCGAATAATTTTGACCAGCAGTTAAGCTTAATAGCCAATATTCTCAACACAAACATATAACATAGAAACGATTGAGACATTGAGTATGCTCCGGTGTATGGGGTGAATTTTTTAATTCAGAAAAGTGAGTGGAGCAGGCACTTATGTTGGTAACAACAAGATATGAAGTGAATAGAAAAGTGCCAGAAGACAATAGAGAATAAAAATTTTTTTCGCGGCGGTGGTGGGGTTTGAACCTGCGACCTTATTGGTACGACAACTCCGCCTGGCAGGTGAGAGCGTGGCCTCTACCGTGTGAGCTATCCACGAACACAAAAATATTCGTTTCAACTCAAAGTCATTACTAGATCCCTCTCTCACCCACTTCTTGAGACCGCCGATTCGTTCGTACACCACCATCGCGAATAATTTTGACCAGCAGTTAAGCTTAATAGCCAATATTCTCAACACAACATATAACATAGAAACGATTGAGACATTGAGTATGCTCCGGTGTATGGGGTGAATTTTTAATTCAGAAAAGTGAGTGGAGCAGGCACTTATGTTGGTAACAACAAGATATGAAGTGAATAGAAAAGTGCCAGAAGACAATAGAGAATAAAATTTTTTCGCGGCGGTGGTGGGGTTTGAACCTGCGACCTTATTGGTACGACAACTCCGCCTGGCAGGTGAGAGCGTGGCTCTACCGTGTGAGCTACCCAACGAACACAAAAATATTCGTTTCAAACTCAAAGTCATTACTAGATCCCTCTCACCCACTTCTTGAGACCGCCGATTCGTTCGTACCCACCATCGCGAATATTTTGACAGCAGTTAAGCTTAATAGCCAATATTCTCAACACAAACATATAACATAGAAACGATTGAGACTTTGAGTATGCTCCGGTGTATGGGGTGAATTTTTTAATTCAGAAAATGAGTGGAGCAGGCACTTATGTTGGTAACAAAGATATGAAGTGATAGAAAAGTGCAGAAGACAATAGAGAATGAAAATTTATTCTCTATTGTCTTCTGGCACTTTTCTATCACTTCATATCTTGTTGTTCCAACATAAGTGCTGCTCCACTCATTTTCTGAATTAAAATTCATGTTACGTGTTGCTGTTGGTCAGGGACCCCTTGTAAAGCGTTTTGAGCAATTTAGTGGATATTGCGCTTATAAAAGCTCAATAATATATTTTTAAGGGGACATTATTGATTTGATAATGGATTACCCGGAAACCGTAAAGATTCGAAATAACTCGAACCCCGCATTGAAAGGGTTAATGTAGGCAGTTTGAGATAGAGATAGAGTTATATAGTGATTTGATAATGGTTAACGGTAATCAGAAGGTCTGAGGTTCGATTTCACAGTCGAGGTTGACGATTTTTTATGGGGTGTTTTTTATCTTGTATTTTTTTTTTGCCTTGTCTGTTGCCTTTTATACTCAATGGTTCAGTTCTTTAACCTCTCCTTACAGCCCTTTTCAGGATTTTTCCCCAAAAATTCCAACCCAACTAACACCAAAATAGATTTTTTATCACTCAAAAACAATAACAGTAAGTTCTTTCCATAAAGAATTCTATAATCAAAACATGCTCTACAACCCCTGTTCATTTTCTTAAAATTTTTGATGTACAAGGGGAACATTGAATGAGAATAATGTTGGCTGTATCGTAACGAATGTGACGATTTTCCTATGGGTGGTAAGGAGAGGAGTTAATGAATTACAGAGACAGTAACGTTTGAAAGAACTCGTAGCCCGCTTTGGGAAAGGGGTTTAAATGTAGGCAGTAGAGAAAAAGGTAATAGGGAAAGGGACATTTTAATAGAAATTGACTTGAAAATGGAATCAACGGAAATCATAGATATAAATTACCTACAGGGGTCCCTCAGGTTCTGTGGGCGGAGATGGATAGAAAAGAGGCGTTGTGAGGCAGATCTAAAGGAAGGGAGAGGAGAGAGAAAGCTCATGGGGGAGAGAAAGAGGAAAAGGGGAGATGGGGGATATTGTATAGAGAGAGAGAGTAAGAGAGAGATGCATATATGTATAGAGAGAGGGAGAGAGAGAGCCAGAGAGAGAGAGAGAGAGAGAGAGAGAGAGAGACAGGAGAGAGAAACAGAGGAGAGACGATTGAGGAGAGAATGTCAATCGAAGGAAGATATTTATTTTATCTATATATTATATTATATATATATATAAAATTATATTATATATTATATTATATATACATAGCTAGACAGATAGATGGAGAGGAGAGAGAGAGGAGAGAGAGAGAGGGAGAGAGCGAGAGAGAGAGAGAGGGAGTGTGTGTGTTTTGAGGGGCAAGGGAGATCAGGGGAGGGGAGAGAGAGAGGAGGGGAGGGGAAGAGAGGAGAGAGAGAGAGAGGAGAGAGAGAGAAAAAGGGAAAGGAGGGGAAAGATGAGAGAAGAAGAAGAGGAAGATGATGATGAAAAAAAAAGGAAAAAGAAGAAGAAGGAAGAAGGAAAGAAGAAGAGAAGAAGAAGAAAAAGAAGAAGAAGAAGAAGAAGAAGAAGAAGAAGAAGAGAAGAAAGAAGAAGAAGAAGAAGAAGAAGAAGAAGAAGAAAGAGAAGAAGAAGAAGAAGAAGAAGAAGAAGAAGAAGAAAAAGGAGGAGGAGGGGATCTGAGGACAGATAACTGAAACCGATAATCAATGCCCTCACGTCCCCAAAAAAAAAACCAAAAAAAAAAAAAACCCCGAATATGATACGACTCAGGTAATCTTTCCCCGTAATTCTATCACGTTCGATACCAGGATTGTAATCGTTCCGTAATTTATCACGTTCGATACTCAGGATTGCGTTTGACACCAGTTATCTTTCCCTGACGTCTGCATAGAGACACAAAACAAAACAAAAAACAAAAACAAACAAAATCAAAACAATATACGGGCAAAAAAAATACAAACCAATACAAAAAAACAAAACATAAAACAACACAAAACGAAAAAAAAAAAAAAAAAAAAAAAAAAAAAAAACAAAAAAAAAACAAAAAACCCAACCATACCCAAAACAAAAAAAAAAACCCAAGCAAAAAAAAAAAAAAAAAGAAAAGAAAAAAATAAAGTAAAAAAAAATAAACACCAAAAATCAAACAAGCAAAAGACAAAAACACAAAAATAAGACTTAAAATAAAGAAAATATATATAAATTGTATCAATCGCCCCAAGCCGGTACTATCCCAGGGTCGGGTGTACTTGATACGTTTAAATTAAAATGTTTAATGTCAACTCATAAATCAACATATAAGCTAGTCGGCTAATTGGTCTTGTGGTATGACACACGCTTTCGGATCGGAAGGTCCGGGGTTCGAGCCTTCTCGCTCGGCGCATAGTTGACCCTTGGGGAAAAGGGTCTTTACTCACATTCTCTCACCGTACTGATTTTTAAAATGAGTATCTGGTCGTTAAACAGCGTTGTCTCTTTCCGAAAATAGTTAATAATATCGCCTAGCAGGCGTTCATGTCTGGTTCTAAGTGTTAGTGTTGCTGTTGGTCATGGACCCCTTGTAAAGCGCTTTGAGCACGTTTAGTTAATATTGCGCTATATAAAAGAGCTCAAAGCTCAATTAAGCTGGTGGTAAACAAAGACCATCAATCTCGCTCTCTTACTTTTCCCCGTGATCCTTCTTATAATTGAAAAAAAATTGAGTTTATATAGCGCAATATCCGCTAAATGTGCTCAAAGCGCTTTACAAGGGGTCCGGGTCAACAGCAACATTTAAACTTTGTAGGACGGGATATGACGCCTGTTAGGCGATAATAAAATTTTTCGGACAGAGACAACGCTGTTAACGGCCAGGTATCGTTTTTACACCTGAGTACGGTGGGGAGAATGTGAGTAAAGACCCTTTTTCCCAAAGGGGACTCACTATGCGTTGAGCGCGAGGCAAAAACCCCAGGACCTTCCGATCCGAAAGCGAGTGTCATACCACCAGACCATATAATCTCCCTTTTTCCCATCCTGCTACTAAAATAGTTATGTCACTTTTTTTTTATGATTCAATTTGTAAACCTATTCATTATTAGTTTTTCCGAGGACTGATTACATACACACGCCCAAGGTTTTTGGGAAACCGGAAAAGAAGAGATGTGAAAGTCACAACTTTTTCTTTCAATTATTGCTAGAAAAAAAAAAAAAATAAAAGACGAAAATTTAGTTTTTTTTTTTTATAAAATCAGAGTCTTGAACAACAAGACTATTCGTTTGTGGATACCAAATACAGGATGGCTGTTCTCTTAAAAAACCAAAACAAAAACCTGAAATTAAACAAAACACCCCCCCCCTCCCCCCTCCCCCAACACACACAACAAAAAGCAACAAAAAAAAACAAACAAACAGAAACCCCCCCCCCCCCCCCCAAAAAAAAAAAAAAAAAAAAAAAAAAAAAAAAAAAAACAACTACCAAGTAACACGTTTTAAAATTTTGGCTAGGGAAAATTGTCCTTCAAAATTTATTCATATCGATCGATTTTAAAAAACCCACTTGGCAAAACTCAAAAAAACTGGGAATAATAGGGGAGGACTTCGCGAAGTTCCAGTTTTGAGAGTTTTTATCAAGATGAGGGCTCGTTTTTATTGTCGATATTTGGAGAAACGAGTTTTTTTTTTTTTTTTAAATTTGGGCCAAAAGTTAAAAGATGAGATATTTCACAGAGTGACAGATTGGTGTGACAAAAAAATACGGAGTTCTGGATACGTCTTTTGGACTCAGATTTGTGGTTGTGTGTGTTTTGTGTTTTGTGTGTGTGTGTGATGTGTGTGTTGTGTGCGTGGTTGTGTTGTGTTTTGTGTGTTGTGTTGTGTGTGTGTGTGTGTTATTTGGAAACGAGAGGCTTTCCGGTTTTTCACAGGTCAGTTTGTCAAAAGTCAAGTTTGCACAGACCCCCTGTGTCCAGACCGTAGCCATCGTTCTGTTATAGCCTGACACTGACAGTGAATCCCAAAAAAACTGGCAGTTTAACGTCATTACAAGTGGAAACCCCCCGATTCGACACCTCGAATAGCGACAAACCTCCTGATAACGACATTGACCCGTGGTCCCTATAGATAGAAAAGCGCTTGGCCAAGGAAATTCACACATTGCCATCCCGGGAAATATAACGGACCCAAAACACAAACTCTGGGGTAACATGAAATTTTTAGTCAGGTTAATACGTTTAGTGAGAAAAAACTCACAAACGCGGATGGCAAAAACAATAACAAAGGCCTGAGTGACGGTCATCTGATACATCTATAGATAGTAACCATGAACTTTTATAGTTGGTTAATACAGTTTAGTGAGAACAACTCACAAACGCGGATGGCAAAAAACAATAACAAAGGCCTGGAGTGACGTCATCTGCTACTATCTATAGGCCTTTAATGATTTCTTTGCCCAGTTTTTTTGTTTTCTATAAAATTTTTTTCATGCCTAATTCATTTCAGCCCTTTAATTGGATTCAGTAGTCTGATTTTCACGCGCCGGCCACGGCGGCCCTTTGGTTCTAACAAAGAAAAACATTATTTTTATTCTTCATGCTGGCTAGAACTTTTCATTCCCTTTTCTATGCCTTGTGATCAGAATGTGTTTAAAAATTTAAACATTATCAAAAATTGATGGGTTTTTTCTCTGGATACGCGTTTAAGCTCGCCGGAGAAATTTTTTCATACGGGGTCCGCCATTGTTCCGATAGTTTAGAGCCAGTGTTACTAAGTTACCATGCGTCATTAGGAAGGAAGTGACGTTATGACTGTTGAAGACTATTTACTCTTCTCATAGCTTTCATTGCAATGATTATGTTTTTTTGGACACCTAAAACAACATAAAGGTATTGATCATCTTGCTCTCACAGGAAAGATAGAAGGTAAAAAGAGTAAGGGTAGAAAGAAAAACATATTTGAATTGTTTGAACAGCTGGGTGACAAAGAAAAAGAAGAGTATTATTAGTTTTTTGAGGTTTTCTGATCAGAGAGATGAATGGCTACCATGATCACCCATGTCTGGGACAGACTGGTACTTGAAGAAGAAGAAGAAGAATATTTTCACACAAACTGTGTTGATCTGTAAACAAACTATTTTAAAAGAAAACATATTCATGTCTTAAAAGAAGATTCATGAATAAGATCGCTTGTTATTTCATTTAAGTATTTATTATGTATTGATGACAGTAGTAATTACAGCAATTTAACTCTGTAGTTGTAACTTAAGTTTTTCATTATCCACCTTTAAACTGGGGGTGTAGAGATGATCTCTCTTAATTTAAAAGTCAAATTTAGCTTGTTTCATTTTGTATTCGAATCAAAGCAAAATTCTCTGTAAATTTTTAACAATGAATGTTCTTTCGTGAAAAACAATTGAAAAGTTAAAATTAAAGTCATACAATCAATCATTCATTATTTTCTCTTTTTTAGAATGTCAGTGATAAAATTCCATCATTTCACAGGGCACAGTCGAGGCAGGGCCGGCCTTTTTGACAAACTGGGCCCGTGACAAACTGGGTCTGTGACAAAACTGGGGGCCCGTGACAAACTGGGCCTGTGACAAAATGGGCCTGTGACAAACTGGGTCTGTGACAAACTGGGCCCGTGACAAATTGGGCCTGTGACAAATGGGCCTGTGAAAACTGGTATGCATCCCGGAAAAATATAGATGTGAGATTTCAGGTTTGTTTTACAGAGAGAAAATAATGATGATAATGTGTAATGATTGAAAAGAAGATAGAGAGGAGGAGAAGGAGGCAGAGGCAGAAAATAAAAGAAAAAGGAAGTCGAAAAATATTAAAAATTGATGCACATGCTTGTGGCGATGTTTGGTGATGATGATGATAATGAAAATAATGATCATATGTATGGAAACGCAATTGGAGACACGGGGAGAAAAAAACCTCCCCGATCTCTCCCCTCAAGTCCTCGAATCAAGTCTTTATTCAACATTTAAAAATGTAGAGAATAAAATAATGTAAATAGAAAAATAATTAAAAAATAATAATAATAATTTAAAAATAATAATAATAATAATAATTAATAATAATATAATAATAATAATAATAATATTAATAATAATATTTAATAATAATAATAATAATAATAATAATAATAAAAATAATAATAATATATAAATAATAATTGATAATGATAATAATAATAATGCAGATATTTATACCGAGGCCTAATTCCATATACATACCGACAGCTCGAGGGGCCTTTTCTATACAAACATCAAGCTACAATAACAGGTCATGGGTACACAAAGCAGCTTAAGACTTTCATATCATGGAAAATAATCATCATTAAAAGGAAACTGGTTTTAAACCCATCAAATATTTCCCAACAAAGTACGTTTTAAAAATAAAATATATAGATAAAGAGGGAAGAGTGGGGGTGGTGAGGGGGAGAGGAAGAGGGAAAAAAAAAGAAGAGTTCTTAGATAGATAGGAGATATTTTATTTTACCACGTATAGTACGGTAACTACACTGCCGTTTTATTGAAGAACACAGTATGTGCTATTTGGTTACCATAGCATATATGTGTTCTTAAAAACAGCGGCAAATACACTCTCAGGCCTATTCTTCGAATTTTCTCACGTTTTATAAAAAAACAAA
>NW_027624280.1:0-8464 GCF_034508935.2 Berghia stephanieae | reverse complement strand
TTTTGCCTACGCTTTATTTGGAAGGTTTTGTTTTAAAACCAGCGATTCGTTTTCTGAGGTTCATGGTAAAAATTTCTGTTGAATATTGGTGATAAATTGGTGATTCACTTTTTTAAATTGTCCCCGGTTGAATTTAATCAAAAAAAAAGGTTTGTTTTTAGGTTCTTTTTTTCAACTTCTCAAAAATATGACATTTTTTAAAAAGCTAATCTATTTAGTTTTGTTTTTTGATGTTTTCCTTTGAGTGCTTTTCAATTTTTAGCATTTTTCCCAAAAAGGGTTTTGAAAAAATGAAAATATATATTTTATAAAAAAAGTAAAAATTTTCTAGCTATTTTCAGCCCCTCAATTTCTTTTCCCGAAAAAGTTAAATTTTTTTAAATTTAGACAGGGATCAACCCGGAATCCTTCCCCTAGGTTCTTTTCCCGGTTCTCGCAGAAAATCATTTCACTCTAAATTTTTTAAATTTGTCTTTCTTTTTGTTTTTTTTTATCGGGCCTTTTTTAAAATTCCTTTGGTAAATTGATGGTTTAAAAATTTTAGTTTCCCTTTGTCGAAAGCTTCAACAATATGACGCCCTTCCCTCGTAATGAGGCTGGAACTTAGAATGGCTTAAACTATCGGAAAAAAACGCCCTTATGAAATATTTCTCCGCGAGCATAAAAGCGTATCTGATAAAAAAAAAACCCTTATAAATCTGATCATTTTATGACTTTTACAAAATTGATCATAAGAATATAAAAAACTGCAGCATGAAGTTTAAAAAAATAAGATTTTTTTTTTTTTAAGAACCAAGATGTTCCTTGTGGGCGACGTGACATCGATTATTGAATCCAAATAGTAAAGTATATCGAAGTTGACGTCACTCAGGTCTTTTTTATTGTTGTTTGCCATCCGCGTTTTGGTAATTCCCCCTAAAGGGTTTAACCGGTATAAACGTTTAAGGTTTCAAAATAGTTTTGTGTGTTGGTCCGTAAATTTTTGGATGGGAATGTTTTTGAGCTTCTTAGCCCCAAAAGCCCCTTCTTGGAACCGATTACCCCACTCTCGGCAGCGTCAATAGATAGTATCGTTTGGTAAGAAGCTCACAAAATTGCCATCCGGAAGATAACGGACCCCACACAAAATGTGTGTATCCAGGAGCGTTTATAGTCGGTTAATGCAGTTAGTGGGGGCAAACTCAAACCCCCCCCCCAAAAATGGGAAAAAAAAATAACAAAGCCCCAGTGACGTCATCTTCGAACTATCTATGCAGTGTTGGTAAAATAGCAAAATTGGAGGTTTTTGCTGTCGATGGGTTTTTTTAAGTAAAATACCCCCTGTTTACCCCTTGATAAGAGAAAAACACAGAAAAGTCCAAAAATCGACAAAAAATGGATAATGTCACCCCTTGCCGGGTTTAAAAACAATAACAGTGGGGAAGGGGAGAGGAGAGAGAGAGGAGGGGGGATGAGAGGAGAGAGAGAGGGAGAGAGAAAGAGAAGAGGTCAAGTTATTGCTTATTAAACCCCCAATTATTTTCCGACCAGTGTGAAGATGTGTCATAAATTTTTGTTTTGGTTGGTCAAAAAAACTATGGTTAATGGGCACGATCTATATTCAATTTTTTCCAAACCCAAATCATCAATCACATGACTTGTTGGAAATTGGGTTCTTAAAAATGTAAACACGCGTTTTGTTTATGGAAAAAATTTTACAATACTCATGTGTAAGCTGAACAAAAGGACCCAAATTTTGATTTAGATATTTCAAAAGCGTGAATCTTTTCATATTTAGTCATTTTTAGCAATGTGCCCCAAGACCCCGGCACATGGAAAAAGGGAAAATGATCATGCCCATCTGGGAGGGCAATTTTGTGAGTTTTACCCCAACCCCATCTATCCCATTACATTTCCCAAAGGAATTTTGGGTATCTTTTTGTGGAAAATTTTGGGCTTTTAAGTTAACGGGCAAAAAAATTTTCCGAATTTTGGTTACGAAAGAATGGCGGTTGAAGGGGTGGGGGGGGTTGTTCTTTGGTTTTTAAACGAAATTTTTGGCAAAACTCACAGGGTGTGACGCTCTCACCCCTGGCGGATGGTCTACCAATAAAGGTCCCAGGTTTCAAAAACCCCCACCAAAAACCGCCCAAAAATTTTCATTTTAAATTTCCTTCTGGCACTTTTTATTTTATTATTTTTTGTTCCAACCCATAAGTGTGCTATCATTTTTGTTAAAAATTTTCCCCCCTTTAAGGGCAATCAAATTTCAAGTTTTTTTTTTTTTTTTGTTAAATATTGGTATTTTAAAAAATTAAAGCTGGTAAAAAATTTTCCTTGGTGTTCAAAAAAGGCCGGTTTTCTAAGAATTAAAAAGGGAATTTTAATGACTTTGGTTTGAAACGAATTTTTTGTTTTTTAAAGTAAAACCCGGAAAGGCCCGTCTAGCCCAGGCGGATTTGGGTAAATGGTGCAGGTTAAAACCCACCAGCCCGAAAAAAAATTTTTCATTTCTTTTTTTTGGCCCCCCCTTTTTATGTTCATACTTGTTAACCAGACTTAAAAGTTCATGGTTACACGGGTTTTGTGTTTTGGGTCCGTTATCTTCCGGAGGGCAATGTTGTGAACCCTGGCCAAGGCATTTATCTATCCCTGACACTGAAGCCCCCCCCCCCCCCCCCCCCAAAAAAAAAAAAAAAAAAGACTGGATTTTTACGCATTTTTTGTTTTTTGCCCCCCCTAGTGGTTGTGTTGTAGTGCTCATGGAAAAAGTGGTAAATTTGGTTGAAACCTATTGAATAAACTCACAAAATATTTTTCAATTGGGGCCCAAAAACTGGCATTTTGAGTATTTTTTGGTCAGTTCGCGTCCCTTCTAAAGTTAACGATGGCCCCTTTTTCGGCATAATGGGAACCCCGAAGAGGGACGCAATCGGGCCTTTGTTTTTGTATTTTGATCCGTGTTTGTGAGTGTTTCTCATTTAAACTGTATTACCCCGACTATAAAAGTTCTGGTTACACGATTTTTGTGTGTTGGTCGTTATACTTCCGGATGGCAATGTTATGAGTTTTTAGCCAAGCGCATCTTCTTGATATTCGAAGAAAGGGTCATCGGTCTTTGTTGTTTTTTCCACCGGTTTTGAGTAATTCTCACTAAAACTGTTTTAACAGACTAAAACGTCATGGTTAAACGTTTTGTGTGTTGGCCAGTTATATTTCCCGAGGGAAAGTTGTGAATTTCCCTTACCCAAGTGAATAAAATAAAAGATAGTAGCAGATGACGTCACTCAGGTCTTTGTTATTGTTTTTGCCATCCCCGTTTGTGAGTTGTTCTCACTAAACTGATTAACCAGACGATAAAAGTTCAGGTTAACAGACTTTGTGTTTTTGGTCCGCTTTATTCCGGAGGCAATGTTGTGAACTCCTTGGCCCAAGGCATTTTTATAAGTTAAACCCGATGGCGATGGCGAGTATTGAGTCTACTCAAAAATAACTATTCAATTTAAAAAAAAAGTTCGTTTCATATTTTCACAAGAAAATTCAATTTTTAGTTCGTAGATCGAAAGATGTCCCCCACTCTAAATTATTGCAATTTAGCCAGCCAGTTTTATGAGTTGTTCCAAAAAATTTTTTTAGACACCTTTATCCGACCGGCGGATGTTATGGTTTTTCAAACTAAAACGATTTCATCAATGAATTCCTCCGCGTAAAACGTTGAGAGATGGTCAGTCCATTTGTGAGAATTCATTGTATATTTGGGATGCTAGAACTTTTTAAATTGAAGGAAGTTCCAAAAATGAATACTGAGACTAGGCCGATGCACTTATTTGCAGGTTGACAATCAATTCATTTGGGCTTTATGTAAAGAAAAAACTCAAAAATGAGCAAAAGTTAAAACCCCTATTGCGTTTTGGTATCAGCCTGATATTATATGTTCCGTGTACAAACCATTTTTCTTTTAAAATGTTACTTGTTTTTGTGTTTATTGAAAAACTATTTTTTTTTTTTTTTAAAGTGATTTATTTAAACACAGTAAAGTAGTGATGTTTGTTTTGATTGAAAAAAACATTAAGATTTTATAAAGCGCAATTCCACTAAAGTGCTTAAACAATTTTCAATGGGTTCCCCCCCAGCAAAATTAAAAAATTTAACATGTAAGCCCGAGACATAACCCATGTGATGCGATCTACAAATTTTTTTTAGACAGAGACAATGTGCCCTCGGCAAGGTACTCATTTTAAATGAGTGAGTTGAGAGAAAATTTTAGTAAGAAACCCTTTCCCCGGACGTAAATTTGTGTCGTCAGATCTGAACTCGAACCTTAGGCCCAAGGGCCCGAAGGCGTGGTCATAATACAAGACCCCAAATTTAATTTTCGTATAGATTAAACGAAGTAAAAACGAAAATTAAGTTAACCCCTCCTTCCAACTATAGGAAAAAGAAATTTGTTACGATCAACAAAATTTTTTTTTTTTCAAAATTTTTTTTTGGGACAACATAAAATTTAAAGAAAATGGAAAAGTGTGTTGTAAGCATGTTTTTCAAAAAAATTTTTATGGCAAGAACTTGCGCTATTGTGTTTGAGTGTAAAAAAATTTTTTTTGTTAGTTGGATTGAAATTTTGGTGAAAAAACCCGAAAAGTCTGGGAAGGAGAGGTTAATGTTCCCAAAACGATCAAAGGGGGGGGGGGGGGGGGCCCAAGCCAACAACAAACGTCACAAATAAGACGCCGTAAGGATCTTTCGAATATTTTTGATTCCAAAAGATGTAACGCTATTGCCGGCTGTACTATTTACTAGGTATGGTGAGAGAAAAAAATGGGGTTTTTGGCCCTTTTTAAAGAATGCACCCCTTCAAAAAGTGCTCAAAATTTAAGTGACATAATTGGCTAAATGGTATAAAATTTTTTAATTATATAGAGGTTTTTTCAAAATTTGTTTTTATCTCTCATATGAAGAAAATCGAAACAAAAGTTTTTATTGTTTCAATGGATGAAATCGAGGTTATCTTTTTGAAAAAAAACCAAACGTGACTAACGAAGTGGTCATTTTTCAAAAATAAATTTTTGGGTTTTATTGGATGCCTCTAATTCAAAACTTGGAAATGAGGGGAATGCGTTGGAGCTTTGATTGTATTATATCCTGGGATAGACCTTCGCCATCGTTAAATATTTAAACCTGACTCTAGAACCGTGGCCCCCCCTAAAGTTATGGATGATACTGACCCAAAAATGACGTCAAAATTTCCAGTCTTTTGCCCCAAAAGAAAAAAAAATCTTTAGTTGTATTCAATAGTTTAACCAAGAAATAACTTGTTTCCATGCCTCTCTAACGCCAAATCACTAAATGGTGCAAAAACAAAAAAATGACGTCAAACTGCCCGTCCCTTTGGATTTCAGTATCAGGCTTTTACATAAAAGATGGGAACGCTGAAACCTCTAGGACTGGCGTATTGCTTTTTTTAGGTTTAGTAGTGTCTAGTGAGTTTTCGTTTTTAGAGCTCAATGAAACAATTTATTTCATTAGTTTAAAAATATTGAAACAACTCCGATTTTTTTTTTTTGTGGCAAAAGGCTGGCATTTTACGTCATCGTTTGGTCAGTGTCAGGCTATAACTTACAATGGTTACGGTCCAGTGTAGGCTTAATTTAGATGGCTACGGTCTCGTGTCGTTCAGGCTATAACTTTCGTGGCACGGTTCAGTGTCAGGTTAACTTACGATGGTACGGTCTCAGTGTCAGGTATAACTTTACATGGCTGGTATGACAAAATCCACCCTTTTGTGGGCCTGTTTTTGGGAGCCTTTTTTTTTTGTAGCTGTTGCCCAAAAAGAAGAAATTTAGATTTTGTCGACCCAACCAAAGGGGTTTAAAATACCACCTTTACCCGTCTTCTTCAGATTATGAACACCTCGTAATAAAATTTTAGGGTTCCCCAAATGCCCGGTTGATCAAAACCGATAAGTTATTGAATTTCCATCTTTCCTTAAAAAGTGGGTTTAAAAGTTAGACAGTGTCAAGAACGGTGGGTTCCTCACTTCAGGTCTGGGCGAACTCCAGATTCAGGGATTGTCTAGAAATGGGTGGATTTGTTCCCCCTGACTGAATCAGGGGCAGGTGGCTCGCGGCCGGTCTTTGTTTCGTCCCCGAAAGGACGGTTCGTCATAGCCGCGGGGCTGTGGGGCCCTTGAGAAGTCAATCGCCTCTGTACAGTTGTAGTAGTAATAGTGTGTTAGAAGTGGCAGAGGTGTAGTAGTAGTATAGTAGTAGAAATAGTAGTAGAGTAGTAGTAGTGAAATGTATAGTAGTATAGTAGTGTAGTAGTAGTAGTAGAAAGGTATGCGGCTATGTGGTCTAGTGTATGACACTCGCTTGGATCGGAAGGCCCGGGGTTTTTGACCCTCCGCTCGGCCTATTTGAGTCTGGAAAAAGGCTTTTTATACATTCTCTCCCCGTCTCGGTGCAAATGAGTACGGGCCCGTTAACAGCGTTGTCTTTGTAAAAAAAATTTAATATGTAACGGGCGTTATGTCCTGTCCCCATGTTAAATTTTGCTTTTGCCCAGGGCCCCTTGAAAACGTTTTGAGCCGTTTAGTGGTTTTGCGATATAAAAGCTAAATTATTATTATTTTTTTATTATTATTTTTATTATTATTATTATAGTAGTAGTATTAGTAGTAGTATAGAGTAGTAGTGTGAGGTATGTAGTAGTAGTATTTGTTATAGTAGTGTTAGTAGTAGTGTATTTAGTAGCAGTAGCAGCCAGCAGAAAGTAGTGTAGTAGTAGTAGTAGTAGTTGTAGTGTAATAGTGTATCAAGGAGTAGTTAGTAGCAGTAGCAGCAGCAGCAGCGCAGAGTAGTAGTAGTAGTAGTAGTAGTAGTAGTAGTGTGTAGTAGTGTAGTAGTTTAGAGTGTAGTAGTAGTTAGTAGTAGTAGTATAGGTATAGTAGTAGTAGTAGTATCATTATTATTATCATACAAAAAATTTTTTTACTTTAATTTCAATTACATAACAAATAAATTTTAAAAAAATGTTTACGTGTTTTCAATTAACATAAAATTTTAAATGAATTTGCTTCTTTTTTTTTTTCATTAAAAAAATTATTGTTTTAGACGGTTTATCCTGAGGGAGTTGGGGTTGTTGTTAATGGATTTCTAGATAAGTTTTATTAGGTACCTATTTTTTCTGATGTAAAGAATTAAAAAGTTACAAAGGTCATAGCTATATTATGTACGAATGTAAAAAAAAATTCGTAGCACCCAACCTAACAGACCCTTCATGAAAAAAATGGAACATGTTTAAAGGTTTAATGCAAGTGATTAAATCTTAAAATTATTGTGTAGAGGAAAATTTAAACAACAATCAAAAATTCATCAATAAAGAACGAAGTTGGGCTATGGAGTTTTTTTTATTGTTTTTCCCCTCCCCCGTTTATGAGTAAACCCTCTTAATGTATTAACCCGGGCTTTACACGTTTAAGGTACACATAGATGTTTTTGGTTGGTCCCTTTATTTCCCCGGAGGGAATGTTGTAAGCTTTTAGCCAAGCGCATACGAGTATATCTCCTTGTCGGGATAGAAAGAAGTATTTTAATTAAAGTGGGGTGTCTGATTAAATTTTTTTTTCTAAAAATAAACCCTTTGTACAAAAGTGTACTTTTTTGCGGTTGACGACCCCCATTTTTTGGGCTCATTTCGGAATGGAGATGGGCTCTCAAAAAAACGCAAATTATTTTTCATTCAACAATGTTAAAAAAAGCCCATAATTCGTTGGTAAAAAAAACCTGCAAATTTGAGCACGCGATTGCAAATGCTCAGGTTTTTTAATATATCTCAAAACGGTATTATGTATTAGGATCGGACTCCGATGTACGAATTTAGAATGCTACAGTAAATAAATGTTTAAAAAATTTCGAATTTAAAAAAGGATTACAAGTTTGTGTGTTTGGGAGTTTTATCCACTGCCCCTGTGTGGGTATTTTCCCCAGACATTTTCCCCCGAAAGTAACAACCTTCCGCCCAAAATTTAACGAAGCAGGCAAAAAACTATTCAGTAAAAAATTTTGGCACAAAGGAAACCCCAAAAATGACCCAACGTTTTCAAATTTTTTAACATAAGCAGAAAAAAAAGAAAACATGTTGAAGCAAAAACTTTCCTTTCAGTAATTGTTTAAAAAAATAAAAGGGGCCCAAAACAATAAGTGTCAAGGAGAGCGACATTAGAAATTTAAAGTTAAGAAATCGGGATAGGCACGACGGGGGTAAGATAAAGATCTGAGCAAGTGTTTTTCTAGGTGCCAGACAAAGGAGAAAGGAAATATGTGAAACCCCCGTCTCAAAACGGTTTTTTAAGTCGGGATGATTAAGGGTGAAATGGATTTTTAGCCAGAAATATAATGTTTAAGTTTTAGTTTTATGTTTATAGAGGGAAGGAAATCATTTTTATGTGCTAAAAAAACCCAAAGTTTTTATATTTTTCAAGTTT
>NW_027624279.1:0-8465 GCF_034508935.2 Berghia stephanieae | reverse complement strand
CTTTCTTTCAAATTTGGGGAGGGAGCTTGCGATTGCTTAACTGCCAAAGTAAAAGCACTCCACTCTAGGGGGAGTAAGAGTAGTGAAACTGGTTATTTTTCAAAACTTGAGATAAATGAACCGAGATGAATATCAACAAGTATTATAAGTATATTGACAGGAAGACCTAGATAAAGACAAATAAATTTATTTATCTATGGCTTTAGAACTAATGAATTTAGAACGAAAGTATAGTACTAGACGTCTAATTGCTTTACTTCCATGGAGTCGTTACCTTGCCAGTGGGAAAAATAATTTCAACTGGATATATTGTTTTTCACTATAGTACACCAATTGTCAAAGATGTCCTAGTTAGAATGCCCCACTTATTTTCAGCTTTCCATGGAAGAAGCCTGATTGTTGTCCAAGTGGATTACTAAAATCAGCAGGAAAAATGTAGATGGTCAGAGTGGAGACCTACAAAAATGATAAGTCTTGTAGTGTCCATTTTTTGTAGAAGATTATTATCTCGGCTTAAACAAAAAATTTTTTAAAGAGAATGCTATCCCATCTGTTTTTCCCAAAATATCCCCAACATAAACAGTATCCTGCCATTAAAAGACAAGATCACCCCTCGAAACCGAGCTGCTCCCGATTTTTCCATTTGAAGATCCCAAAACCCAGTAAGACCCTAAAATTGATGAACAAAATTATGCCTATTCTTCATTTTGAAGAAGCCCTTAGAAGAGACCCAAAATAAGCTCTTGTATGCCAAGAAAAGAGCTTCATAAAAAACAACAACTCAGTAGCATGAGGAAGAAGTTGGCCCGTCGAGATGTAAAAAATTTCATCCCTTTTGGGAAGATTTGAAGAAGAAAAAGTTGTTTGAAAGAAGAAAATGTTGACATCCTAAAAGAAAATTTTGCTGCGGAAACCCTCCTTTAATTGAAAATGAATTAAAAGTGCCATAGTCCAAAAATAATATGCGTTTTTTCCGATGAATTAAAATCTTTGCTGTTTCCTTGTACGTCTATAGTGACAGGCTTATAATTAAAGTGAGAAAGTATTTGCATTTGCCTCATGCGAATACCATTTGTAGGTGGTCTGGGATCCCACAATGTCTCCCCAGGCTTTATTAAAAGATGTTTTTAATACTTGCAAGCTCAACTTCAAAAGGATGATTTAAATGAAGGATGTTTACCTTTTGTTTGATTCGATGTCCATTCGGAAGCAAGTTGTGTTTTGAACCCTGCATCCCAGACCTATGCTGGCTATATGAACCATGGTCATCTTCAAGTTGCATCAAATAGACACAATAGCTTCAGAAAGTCTTACTCTTCTCGTCGTTGGACAAAAGCGATATTTTAAGACCCTATTGGCTATTTTTTTTGTTGATAAGATTAGTGCAGCCCAGCAAGGACGGATTATTAAAGATGGGATAGTTTGGCTGTCTGAGGCAGGCTTCTCTGTTCAAGGGTTGTGTGTGATGGAGCTTATGTTAACCAAGTGACTGCAACTGCAATTGGATGCACTATAAGTTCAGATTTTCATTGATCCTGAGTTCCTCCCCCCTTGGATTCATCTAAAACTATTCCCTTTATTTTTGATGCCTGTCATTTATTTTAAAAATGTTATAAATGCATTGGGTGACCTGAAATGTTTGCGCCGTGGAGAGGAGAGAATTGTTTGGGTCTTATATTGTTGCACTTCTCAAGCTGCGGGCTTGAAAGTAATTTAAACCTTGCCAACAAGCTAAAAGGAGACATATTAATTATGTGAAAAATAAAATGAAAGTTTCTCTTGCTGCCAAAACTTTGAGCCTTTCTGTTGCTTCTGCCATTACGTTTCTTCGGGATGACTGAAGTTGCCCTGAATTTGCTGGAAGTGAAGCGACTTGTAAATTTATTCGTTTTATTTGATAAATTGCTTGATTTATGCAAAAAGCAGAAATTTTTTTGTACTAAAGGATTTAAAACCCCTATACAAAGGAAAATCTTGAGGAAAAATTGAGTTTATTCATTTGCCAGAAATGATATACCATCTTTATGTGGCAACACTAACAAGCCAATACTACAATCAAAGAGGAAAAATGGATTTATTGGATTTTTGGCAACCCCTGACATCCATAAATTGATATCTCGAAGACTTTTGGCCAATAACTACAAATACATACTTACTTACAGACTCTCTCAAGTTCATTTGGAGACATTGTTCTCAAGGGTACGAAGAAGAGGTGGCTGGGAATAATAACCAAAATGTCCTTCAATTTAAATTTTGCCCTCAGGTCTCTTTTGGATGAAGAATGGTGTGCTGAGTTCGAAAAATGCTAATGCTTACGCCCCCGAAAACAGGCTTTTCCAAGAAAATTAATCTTTTACTGTTGACAATTCAAACAACCTCTTTTCGACCTGAAGTGGACAGAAAACTAATGATCTTTACGAAAACCTTTGCCAGCCCTCAGTTACCTTTTCAGATGTTTTGTATTATATGTCCGGATTTATCGCAAGGAAATTACGAGACAAAATCAAATGTTCTGTTTGTTCAGATCTTTTAGCCTCATTATCTAGTTTTACCGAAAGAAAAGACAGGGGGGGATTTTTAATCCATCTGAAGTTTTTTTAAAAAGTTATTATAGAAGCTGACCTTTGTTGAGGAGAAATTCTAAACTACACACAAGGAGGGACCTTTGAGAGCAGTCAATAGCACAACAATAAGTAAAGTGATAAAAAAAGGGTAACAGGAAGATTAGGGCCATCAATTTTTACAGATTTAGATAAGCATGCCATGGAAAGTCATTTTGAAGGTGAGGACAATCTTGGGAACAAGATTATTAAAGAAGGTGTTCCATATTTTGTAGAACAATGTTGTTCACCACGGCAAACAATTTACAGACAGACACATATTCAACAAAACATTCTCAGTTCGTCAAAAGCATACTAAGACCAATACTCTTTAAACACCTGTAAAGACTTGACCAGAAAACGACATCACCAACAACTTGTTTCTAAAGGTTGGTCCCAGAGTTAGACATTGGTGCTCTTTTTTTCCAAGTTGACAGTTTGTTTTTTTTTTTTGTTTTTTTTTTTTTTTTTTTGTTTTTAATTGATTATTTTTCTTCTGCTTTTGTTCTTTTTGACCTAATCCAGGATTACAATATCTTCACCAGTCAACCCCTATCCACATAAAATTTGCATGTTCTTAGTAAAGTAAACTTGTTTTAGTCGACTAAAAAATATTAAATGCTACCGTCAAATTTTTGCCTGGAGGGGGTTTAAAATTATTTGTGTTGAATTTTTGTTTGTTTTTATCATGCTTGGTGACGAATTTAAATATTGTCACATATATAGCCTACTTTTTTGCTACAGATCATCTCGATCTGATGTTATTCTTAGTCTTTTGTTTTTAATACGATTTCATTGTAACTTCCACTACTAATATTTAAACGAAAAAAAAAATAATCCTACTTAATATCCAAAAAAGGATACTCCTTGACCTCCTAATTTATAAATAAGACTACAGCCACGTCACACACACACCCACCCCACACCACACCACACACACACACATAGCGGCTGCCCTGTGCTCAATGATTCTAAATAAAGTTTTTTTCCTCAATAACTTTAGTAGTAGTAGTAGTAGAAAGTAGTAGTAGTTAGTAGTAGTAGAGTAGTAGTAGTTAGTAGTAGTAGTAGTAGTAGTGCACGCAGCAGTAAAATGGTGGAATTTCCCCCTCTAAAATAGTTTTTAATGTCGGGAAACGATAATTCTAACTGTAATGCCTAAACCACTGAACTATCGAGTCCAACTCTACTCGTGTGAATTAGGGTGTGTGTGACAAAAAAAAAAAAGGGGGGGGGGGGGGGAGGGGCATTTTTCTTTCGCGCTGATGGAGTGAATGTGATAGTCATCACTACACACATAGACACAGAAACAATTTAAAAACATGACTATGACACACAACCACTCACACATGAGGCTGTCTTTTTATCCTTTTCCTCTCTTTTGAACAGGACAAGACAAACAATAGCTTGACTCTCTCTCTCTCTCTCTCTCCTTCTCTCCCCATTTCGATGAGTTTGTCGTCTGATTAAAACTCTCGGTCGACCTGACAACATTCCTTTTTGCCTAGGACGTAATCATTAATAGAATGTTGTGTGGTTTTGACGTGAAGAAAACCTTAAAAAGTCACATTTATAATCATTTTAGAGACATCGTTTTGAATAATTTTGATTTAAACGAGCGAGCGGGAAGTTATTTTCATGAACAGCCCGATCAGCCCTTGTTTACTATAGTTAACGCGATTCCCAGCCCATGTCTCAATGGCGGATATTTTTCTCATCGAGGCCGCTGGTTGGTTAGCCAATAAGGGGCACCGTACGGTTTCCATTGTTAAATTCCTTGAGTTGATCATATGATATCATGTGAGAGAGAGAGAGGAGGGGAGAGAGAGAGAGAGGAGGAGGGCGGGGGGGGGGGGGTGCTATGCCAACGGATTAGTTTTGTAAGATTCACCACAAAATACCCCAATTATAAATTTATTTGGAAAAATTAAAGGAGGGTATTTGTTTTTTCCAGTTTCTTCCTCGGCTAAATACCCAATGTAAAATAGCATAGTAGTAGTAGTAGCTTTTAATGGGGTCGACATGGTGTGGAAACTTTTTTCTGCTGTTGTACCAGTGCTATATCGACAGATTTTGGTTTTTCCAGTTTTTTTTCAATTTACACATTATAGATATTTGAAACCTGGGCTTTAAAAGAAAGCATACAACTGAAGACAATTCATTTCTAATACATGATTAAAATGGGAACATGCAAATTCAGTCTCTTCAACTTTAGACGATATCACAAACACATGCAATAAAATGACAACAACTTGTTATCTATTTTCTTTCTCCTGGTTACAAAAAAGATAAAATTTGCATCAATTACTGAAGTGAGTGTTGAGAGAACGCAGTTACATAAAAGTAGTGTAAGAGTGTTGGCATAGACCCATAGAAATGACTAAATGGGCCCAACGAAGAGGAATTCCCCCAGGGTCTATCAGCTGTTATTACTGTGTCATGCCGGAGTAGTTCTTTTCGTTTGATGAATAGGAAGATTGGGCTTTCATACACTCTTAGTTGACAGATTATTAGTTATGCTAGGAAACTAATTTTTCCCATTTTCTCTCTCCTCGATTCAAAATTAATCGACTTTTTCAACAGATATTTCCCACGGAGTTAATGACTTATTTATAAAACCATCATGCTCAACATTTTGCGTTTATAAATGCAACAATCGGGCTTGCGAATGATAGAAGTCGCCGTTTCCATAGATAACATCAAACGAGGGAGGTGATCATCATTTTTTCTTCTTAAAATATCAGTTTCGCTGCTATATCGTATCGTATTGATATCAAAGATTTTTTCATCTCGCTCAATATACTGGCAGCAAGCTTCTTATGGTTCACACTATTATGTTATGACGATCGACCCGATCAGAAAAGTCCGGCCGCATTCGTGCACCGTCGCGAACCCGCCTGAGCATGTCACAAAAACACCTTTCGACTAGATGCTCTGCCGTTTCGGGTTCTTGCCCACAGCGTGGACATATTGGACAGGAAGTTAGACCCACTGAGTAACGCACCGCCCTTAGGGAGCTCCTCGACCGAAGCCGATTCGCAGCTACCCAGTGTCTCCTCTTAAATGGTATCAAAGCCTGGCAACTCTACCAAGCTTAGGGGGAGTGTAAAGGTCCCCGCCCCCCGAGGGATTGAATTCGTCCAAACCCACTTCCCTCTCGTTGTGCGCTCTGTCCGTAAATCAGGGATTCTGCGGTACAGGGTTGCCGGGGCTTATTTTGGCTCGAAACGGGGGCACCGTTCATTATGGCCCTGGGAGGGTTCCCATTCCCTCTCTCTTTGGGTCTTACTCAGCCAGTTTCCCGTAATGGTCTCCTCCGGACATCGGGGGCTGGTTTGCTGCCATTACCGGGCCCCATTCTAGGGGGTTTTGGCTAGCGTTCCCGACACTATGTGCATCGACTTGCGAAGTTTTACATCCACCTTCCCCAACGTTTCTGCTTCTACCCCACACACGGAGCGCAATACTCCGCGGTGGAATAGCATAGTGCCAAAGGGGGGATGTTCTCAGGAGCGCTTGGCTAGCGCCCCAAAGTCGATCCCGCCAGCTTCCTCAGAAGACTATTCGCTTCTCTATCTTCCGGCAACCCCTTCGAGATGAAAACCCCATAGGTAAGACTGCGATCCCAACGTCACCCCTAAATATTTTGGACGCGGCTCATATGGGAGTGGCTGGGCCCCGACTAGGACATTCAGTTTACGGGTGTGCCAACCACTGCATAAGTGAAATGCAGTGGCCACGGTTTTTGAAGTGTTCATCTTCAGGTCCCATGTCAAAGTAGGATTTTGAGTCTGGTGACGTCCTCGCTGGTACGCTCTCGGACGGGTCCCCCACTTTACTCTGAGTAACGAGTGCCCAGTCGTCTGCGTATCCCAGCCTCAGGGAGGAAGTGTTCGGCATATCGCTAATGTAAACGTTAAACAACATTGGCGCAAGTACCGACCCCTGAGGACCCATTCTTCAATTTCCAAACTTTGCTCGTGACGTCTCCCAGCGCGACGTGGAATTGCTTTTCCCCTAAGATCGAAGAGAACAACTTCAAGGTCTTTTTGCACCTTATGATTTTTGCAAGTTTGAGCATTAACCATCGCACCAGACCGTATCGTACGCCGCTGATAGGTCTATAAACACAGCACCTGTTTGCTGTTTTCCTCTCGAACCCGTGCTCAATATGCTCTGTAAGGGCAATGACCTGCTCCGTGGTGCACCTCCCTTCCTGAAGCCTGCCTGCTCAGGGCAGGGCAGCGGTCTAGGACCGGCCCCATCGGTTTAATAGAAACCGCTCCAACAATTTGTAAAGACAGCTCAGCAGCGATATGGGTCTGAAAAACTGTCTGCCTCCTTCGCCGGCTTCCCTGGCTTCAGGAGGGAAAACAAATCTTCGCGTGCTTCCACACTTGTGGAAGCTTCCTTTTGCAAGGACGTCAGACATTGCCTTTTGCAAAGCCAGGCCCGTGCCCGGGGCCCAGATGCGTCACCATATCGGGATATACACCTTCTATCCCTGCTGCTTTGCCGTTCTTTACTTCGCTAATGGCTGCACCCACTTCTCGGGGACTGAACGGGGCCGTCCGGGTCCGACTCCTCCGCAGGTAGCGAGTCCAAATCTTACGGTACGCCTTGCGGACACCGCGCTCAAAAGCCTGTTTAGGGACCCGCTTACTACGGTTCTTAATTTTCTTGGCAATTGTGTTGCCTCGCATTCCGGTGCAGCCTTCGAAAAATTTCCCGGGATCTGGGTCCAATTTCTTTATCAACGCCAAGCGTGGCGGCTGGAGTGGTAAAGTCGAGACTTTCCCCACGGTCTCCTGCCCCCGGGTTGCTTCCTTCCCTCTGCCAGAGACTGAAGTAGTCTATCGGCTGTGTCCTGGGACTGGGTCTGCTGGTACTCTCGGTACAGCTCTTCCGACTCTGCTGTCCAGCAAGGGTGTAGAATTTCGCTTGCCCCGTGGAATAGAGCGTTGAGCGCTCTTAACCAGTAGCCTACTAAATCTGGTTAAAATTTCTTGGACTTGGGAGGAATGGGAGGGCAGACCTGCTCGATATAGGAAACTGAATTCCTCCCAGTCAGCCTCCTGAAATTCCATCTGCAAAGTGGGGAGACTGCACCTCGGTATTGTCACCCCACTGTGACAAGAACCGGGCCCTGCTGGCTATGCGGAAAGTCCCCGAGGATGTCCGCTTCACCTGCAGCGGTTCACCGTTCGCGCCTTTCGTTTACCAAAGGGGGAGGTCTGGAGTATACTCCCTTCTTATGGCGGGTACCCCGGAAGGTACCCTTGGCTGTAGGATCGTACACTAGGTGTAGATCATTACAGTCCATCCATGAGCGGAGTTGTCTTCCTGCCTCGTTGCAGTCTCGGTAGCCCCATTTCGTGATGGTGGCTATTAAAGTCTCCCAGACAGTGGAAGGATGGCTGAACCACCGGTACCGGTGGTGTAGTCCAAGTCGCTCTAGGGGGGTTTGTAAATATTATGCAAACACAGTCCACCTACTTCCACGGAAATTCGGTTCACCCCATTGCTGTCCGTTACGCTCTTCAATGACCCTTACCTTCGATGGCTCTTTAGCGTAAACGCTAACCCTCCTTTGAGCCCCGAGGTGTCCTCGCGTTGGACCACCGTATAGCCCGGGATCTGGAATCGGAAGATTGCGCGCCTGAATAAAAGGGGGGTTCTCCTGTAAAAGGAGGATATCTACGCAATGAACGGCCAATAGCTTTGATAAAAGCTCATTTTTGCCCTACTCTGGCTCTCGACGTTCAGGGACAATATAAAGCGCACTCGCCATCCCGCCGCGCATTTTTCCCACGGGGAGGCGCGAAACGATTGATGCATGGGACGTTTGCTTTTTCTCGGACGTGC
>NW_027624278.1:0-24290 GCF_034508935.2 Berghia stephanieae | reverse complement strand
TTGGCAACTTAAAATGTCTCTCACATCACGTGGTGCGGTTCTATTTGGCAACTTGACATTTATCTCGACAAGTGGTGCGGTTCTATTTGAAACTTTAATTTCTTTCGACATCAGATTTCGGATCTGGACTTTTTCTTAATTTGCACTCTTCTTTTCCCATCAAATTTTTCACGACAAAAAAAAACAAAAAAAAAAAACACTCCTGAAAACTTTTGGGGCAAAGAATTTAAATCATGTCCTTCCCTATAGTTCTAAAGGAGTGTTTTTATTCCTACTCTTCAGACATCGGCTAGTCCTTTTTTTCTACCAAAATATCGTATGTTTTTTCCCAAAAAACCACTCTGGCGTCTTTCTGTCTTTGTTATTTTCCAAACACTCACATCCCAAAGGACACACCACACATACAGTGAACACACCTTTGGTAAAAATTTTTTAAATGTTATTTCAATTTTCACTTTGAAATTTTGGCCCACAACTTTTTTTCAAATGCGATCTAAAAATGAATCTGTTTTGTCAAAATCCCAAACTTGGGATTCCTTTAAAACAACCTTAAATCCCAGGTTTTTGGGGTTTTTGAAAAGACAGGGTTATTTAACGATCGATATTTTAAGGACGAGTTTTATGGGCCAAATTTTTGAAAAATTTTTTTTTTTCAGAGTACGCAATCTGATATCCGAAATTTAATTCATTGCCGGTAATATTTTTTGTGACGTAGATTTGATGGTAGTACAAAAAAATTGTTACCCCTTACAGAGAAGGAAAGGATTGGAAAACCTGCTCTACCTGTATCAGGGATAGCCCTGGGAAAATTGATGATGAGTATGATGATGTGATGATTAATGATGAGATGTGATGATATGAATATGTGAGATATGATGATGATGATGATGTGGAAAAAATGATATGATGTGATATGATGATTGAGATGATAAAAGATGTTGATGAAAGATATGATGATAATTGATGATAAGAATAATGATGAGATGATGATGTGATGAGAGATGATGATAAAGATGATATTATATGATGATGTGTGAGATGAGTGATGTATGATGAAATTGATTGATGAGATGAATGATGATATGATGATGATGGATTGAGATGATGAAAGAAAAGATATGATGAGAAAAATGATGATAGTATATTGATGAGATGATGAATGATGAATGAAGATGAAAGTGAAAAGATGAGATGTGAAATGATGATGATGATGATGATGATGTGATAGAATGATGATAATGATGATGATTGAGAATGATGATGATGGATGAGATATATGTGATGATATTGATATGATGATGAGATATGAGATTGATGATGATATGAAGATAAGGATGAAATATTATGATGATATGATTTTATGATGATGATAGATATGAGTATGGGGAAAAAATGTTAATATAGAGTATAGAAGGTTTTAAATAATGTTTTTCCCGGTACAAAAATATTTTCCCTTTTCTTTTATTCAACATCTACAGCCCGGAATTTGAAAAGGGTACCGACCAATTTGTGTGTGTGTGTGGTGTGTGGTGGGGTTTTTGGTTGTGTGTGTGGGGGGCCTTGTTTATTTGATGTTTTTTTTTTTTAAAAAACATCTATGAGCCTTTTGGGCCCACAAATTTCCCGGGTTTATCAGGTTATGTACCTTTTTACCCACCCTTTGATAGGACCAAGCCCATCGCAAAGTTTTCCCCCAGTTTTTAAAAGACCCAGCTCAGATCAAAGGGGAAATATTATTAAATTGTCCCATAACGCCGAAAGCAAGACCAAGTCCGGGTCTATGGGCCCCCCAAGACTCCGAGAGGCTTTCCTTTTTTCCTCGCGTTTTTTTGGTAAAAACAAACCCGTTTCTAGTTTCCCACCCCCCTTTCCGACTAGTGTCTTGTCGAAGGGGGCAAGCAATTAATACGACCATTGAAAGCCTAGGGACCGGAAGGGAAAAAGAAAGAGGAAGGGCCGGCAACTTTGGGGGAGAACATGGAGGGAGGGTAAAAAGTGTTGTGTTTGGTGATTTTGTGTGTGTTGGGGGTGTGTGTGTGGGGGGGGGGGGGGTTTGACCCAAACTCACTGTATGGGGGCCACAACAATGTAAAGGCGCCCCCGATGCGCCCCACGCCGACAGGCAAAAGGGGAGTCAGAAAAAATGCCATGCCATTAAGGGTCCCCGTCGCTTGCATAAAAATATCCCGGGCTCACAGTCCCGACTATTTTAAAGGATTTCGTCTTTTTTCAATTTTGTTTTTTTTTCGACACCATGGATTCAGACATTGGAAACTTGTTTACAATAATGATTTCCCTTTTTGGTTTGTTTTGTTTGTTTTGGGGGTTTATGTTTGTTTGTTGTTGTTTGTTTTCCGGGATCCCTTTAAAGGGATTTCATTTCAGTAACATACTACTACATAAACTTGATTTTGTGTCTTTAAAGTAAAATGGACAAGGAATATAGATAATTCATCAAACAAGATGTCTGATGTCAACAGATCACCCTTGTTGTCCAAATAGCAAATTTGGGGTTAAAAATCATGCCCAAGAAAAAAAAACGAAAGTGCCTGAAGCGGACTCAAACCCGGGATTTTTCCCAGTCACAGTGCAATGCCTTAACCATCGGCCACTTCGCCCCCCAAATAAAGTGTTTAAAAAGGCAGTGAAACGTTCTTATTCTTTGTGAATAACAAATAGGGGATAACACTACCATGTACCTAATATTATATTCTTATATAAAACGTATTAACTCAAATGTGAAAAAGTGAAAAGACAATGTAACTTGGTGCTGATGAAGAAATTCAAGTCTTAACAGTTTCTCCACATCGTGTAGTTACTTTTAAGAGAATCCATTTTACTTTACTCTTCAAATGGAACAGATTCTGCAGTGAAAGCCAAAACCCTAAATAGCTTCAAGAGAAGACTAGACAAATTTGGTCTGACCCAAAATGTTTTGTACAAATTTTAAATGCCTTTAGATTGTAAAACCGGAAGAAACTTTAAAACCCAAAGACAATGAAGAAATTATAGAGTCTGGCGAAAAGGACCTATAAAAGGGCGTGTGCTGGAAACAATCCATAAGTACCCATAAGTAAGTAATATTCATGACTTCATTTGGAACCCCAACTTATATTTCAATGATCTTTTGCGTCACATGAAAGAACTAGGACAGTCTTTTAACGAAACTCGTTAGTGACCAATTTGCCAAAATCCTCAACAGGCGTTATGACAAAATTTTTCTGTTTTAACCAAAAAAAAAAAACAAAAGAAAGAAAAAGAAAAAAAAGGCAAAATAAGGGCATGAGAAAAGGGGCTTTTTAAAGTGGATCAAATTATCTTTGGTGCAGTGGGTTATCTACCTTTTCTTGGAGACCCCTGTTCCTGGCTGTACATGGGGCTGGTCATTGCTCTCATCTCGTCCTCGTCATCAGAGGGGGAGTTGGCTCCTGATTTGTGTGCCCTGGCCCGTAGTTTGCTGCCAGACTGGAGTGGCCAATCGGACGACAGAAACAGGCACGTCCGCCCGTACTCCACTGAAACGAAACAAGGAAGGCTGTTCCATTAGCGGAAAATTTGTGAGACTTCTTGCTCTTCTCCGCATAGATTTACGGACTCAGTCAATTAAGCTACTGATAATAGTAATGGGGTAAGAATAGTATTTACTCCCTTCATCGGGAGACTCGGGGCACATACCATAGATTAAGCCTAACACAGTACACGAAAAACGCTAATTATACACATAATCAAAAGAAAGCCTGTCTGGATAAGAATGTCTTCAATCGACGCTTGGAATCATCAAATGAAGACGAAGAACGTGTCTCAAGTGGTAGCGAATTTCACATAAATGTTCCGCATAAAAGTTGATTTTTTATATCCAAAATAATCACGTTCTTCCGTTATCCAAATTTACCGTCGTATTTGACTGGCCTCCGTGTGTGTTGTAAGTACCGTTAAGTCGATCAAATAATTTTTAAAAATGAAAAAATGATGCTATATACTGCGCCCTCCAATGCATCTTAAATAACTTAATATGTTTACAAGCTTGATGAAAACCCAAGCAGGTTTTACAAAAAGCGGCAGTTATTCGAGAACGGCATTAGTATGACGGGTTTTTCTTCGATGATGAAAATGTAAATTTTATGGAAAATTTTATCAGAATTGGGTAAAAAGTTATAACTTTCCTGAACAAAAAAAATATGACCGGCTGATCTAACTGAAAAAGGTTTCCACAAAATCATATTTTTGATTTTTGAATTTGAAATGCACTTTTTGGCACCCAAATTTCAGCCGCCATGTCGGTGGTCACATGCCTTTGACGCCCATACTTACAGACACTGCTGAAACGACAGGGTTGGCCTGGGCCAAACAAAGGGCCGCAATTCCCATGGATCGAGTTTTTCCTTCAACTTTCCTTCCATAACAGCTGCTTTTCTTGTCTTTTCGATCTCTGGTGGGTTTTTCCCTTAAACTCTCGAAGTAATACGCCCGAAGAAGTCTTGAACTCTAACCACCCCATGGGGAATTCGTACCGATGATGATTGCGCATGACAGGAAGTAGATCAGGGACTGTGATGACGTCATGGAGGAGAAGTCAGTGACCATTAGTATACTCCATAGAGACGGGACGTTGACAATCTAAAATAAAAATTTGGGGATATAAATGGTGTTAGTTTTGATCAAAAACCTAGATGCACATATTTGCAGGTCTGATAACCGAACGAAATTTAAATGGGCTTGATTTAGCATTGTTGTAAAGGACAATTAGTGGGCTGGTTTGAGAGTATTTCATATCAATAAAGGCCCCATAGCAAATTTAGGTTATCGGACATATTTTCAAGATAAACGTTTTAAAAACGTCATTTAAAGCCCCAAGGCAGCAGTGATGATGATGATAATGATGATGATGATGGTGATGATGATGATGATGATGACGATGACGATGATGATGTTAACGATGATAACGACGATAACCTACCTTATCACAGAAAGCTCCCAGAAACCTCCAACAATGGGTCATCACAAGGTCCATACTGGTGTCTGTGAACCTTGGCCACTATCCCATCTAAGTGGTCCAGGAAGTCGTGAAGGAGTACACAGAAAAACCCGACCAGTAACAGTTGTATCTAGATTGGGATGGAAACGACAGGGAGATGATGATACACGGATCATTAATAATAAATCATACGGTAGAATTGGGTGACTAAAGCCAGTTGGGTCATTAAAACCAGCCCCCCCCCCCCCCCCCCAATGGGGAGACCTTCCAAAAGCTCCTACGCTAGCCCTTTTCTTTCAAATTTGTATTTTACCGTGGACCTTTTGCATGCGTTATTTATTCAATTTGTCATCATATAGAAGCATTTTAAAAACTTTAGAACAAACCTTGATAGATTTGTGAAAGTTTAACATTTCCTAAATTGCCCAATTGTTTTGATTCTCGACCGCAATTTTGATTTGTGAAGTATCGAAAGGTAGTGCAAAGCAGTCCTGGGTGTTTTTTTTTTTTTCTACTAGGGTTAGCTCGAGATCGGGGGATTTTTTTTCCTATTGGGGTTGAGTCATAAATCTCAGCAAAGGTGCTAGGTGTTTTTTTTTTTCCTATTAGGGTTATTTAAGGGTAAATAATTTTTATTTTTTCTTATGGGTTAGTTTGGGGAAATAATTTCAGTTGTTTCCCTTAGCACTAGGAGCTTTCGGAAGCCTCCCCCTAAATTATGTGGCCCCCAATTTAAAAATATCAATAACAATTATGGTAAAATATACATCATTTGATATAATTCATCTTTCCCTACATATAGGGGAAAAGAACACCGACAGGCTATTTAATGTTAAGCTATTTCATAAAAAGATGTTTAAAAAGTGGTCTTTAGTCACCCCAACTGGCCTTGACATTTGTCAACAACAACAACAACAACAACAACAACAACAACAACAAACAACAGCAAAACCCAAAAACAAAAACAACAACATAAAAAGGTAATTAATCCATTCGTAGTAAATTTTGAACTATCAATCAATGTGAAAGTTGTCAAAATTTTATTAGCACTATAGCAACGCCCGTGTGGGGTCCGTGGTCCCTCAACAGAGAGAGTGCCAGAAATAGCCCAACACCAAGCCATGGGTTTGTAAAAGGCGACTAAGGGTGTGTGACTCTCCCTTTTGAGTCCCCCTGGTCCTCCAGGTTGTGGTTTGTTGAAGGTTAACACCCCTCAGAAACACAAGCGGACAAATCAAATCTTTTTCGAAGAGTTTCTGCAATTACGCATTATGAAGGAAAACAGACAAAGTCGAAAGGAAGACATGGAATGAGATTAAAACGTTAGCTCAAGATAGAGAGGATGGACATTGTTTGTCTGTGGCCTATACCGTACCATCGTTAACTTATAGCCTGACACTAAAACCCAAACCCCGGACTTATAGTTTGACGTTATTTTTTTTAGTTTGTGCACCGAGTTATCGTCAGTATAGCTCAAGGAACAGGGGTTTCCATTGGTTGACCTTTTGAATACAACTCACAATTTGTTTTCTTTTGACGTCATTTTTTGGCCGGTGTCGGGCCCTATAATATATGCGTTTTGGCTAAGAAGCCACAACAATGCCATCCGCAATATAACGGGCCAAAACACAAAAACCGTGACCTTAAATTTATAGCCGTTTAAAAAAGTTTTTTAGACTCAAAAAAGCGGTGACAAAAACAAAATAAAAACTAGTAGCAACTTTTTAGATATATGCAGATGACGCACTCAGCCTTTTTTATTGTTTTTTTCCATCCGCTTTGTGAGTTGTTCCATTAAAATGTATTAACCGACAAAAAAGTTTTGTTACACACATTTTGTGTTGGTCGTTATACTTCCGGATGGCAAATGTTGAAACCCTTGGCAAGCGCATTTTAATCTAACTTTCTATAATTTATCGATGGGTCCGCATAGATAGTATGCGCTTGGCTAATAAGCTCATAACATGCCATCCTGAAGTATAACGGACCAACACAAAAAAACTGTGTGTATCCATGAACGTTTATAGTCGGGTTAATACAGTTTCAGTGAGCATTACTCATAAACGCGGATGCAAAAACAATAACAAAGACATGAGTGCGTCGTCTTCGAACTATCTATACCTGAGCCAGGTGAAAAGGCAACGATGATGATGACTAATAGTAGATTTTATGCACTCAACATAATCTTTTAAATCATGAAAAACCCTTAATCATGACTTACTTGAGTGTGTAAGCAATGGGAATGACCAGAGTGTTCTGGACCACGTGACGATTTTGGGCGGTAAACACGTTGACCTTGCGACCTTTGACCTCCAAAAACCCTTGGGGACCTGTTCAAACCCAAGGCCACAGTGTAGCCTGTAAGGGGCTGTAACAGTAAGCATCATCCCATCTAAACCTGGAAGGGATAGAGAACCGTTTCTCCGATAAGTGACATGTCCGAATTGAAAAAGTGAACGTTTTTTCAAAGGATGTCACTTAACCCCAGAAGGGGATGGTAAGATAAAGATTTGTAAATGAAGAGAGCTCAGGGTTTGGAAGGCCTATGCATGGTCCATTATTATTATATGGCTGGGAAAGCTGGACAATTAAAAGAAACATTAGAAAAAAAACTGGAGGCAGCAGAGATTGGTTTCTTAGAAGGATGTTAAATCTCAGGGGACAAAAAGAAAACAAATGAAGAAGTATTAGAGCAATCTTAAACTAAAGGGTTACTAATTCGTACAATAAGAAAAAAGACAAATGCAATTTTTAGTGCACCTAAATCGACATAAATGTATTGAACATCTTGCTCTCACAGGAAATATAGAAGGTAAAAAGAGTAAAGGTTAGACCAAGAAAAACATATTTGAATAGAGAGATAAATGGCGTACCGTGATCACCGATGTCTTTATAAATGCTCAATTAAAAAAAAAAACTTATTGACAAAATCTGACAACCCCTCCCCCCCCCCCCGAAAAAAAGAGCTTTTATATAGCGCAATATCCACTAAATGTGCTCAAAGCGCTTTACAAAGGGTCCCTGACCAACAGCACACGTAATATTAGAACGAGACATAACGCCTGTTAGGCGATATTACATTTTTTTTCCGACAGAGACACGCTGTTGAAGGCCAGATACTCAATTTTACACCTGAGTACGGCGAGAGCATGTGAGTAAAGAGTCTTTTCCAAGGACTCAACTATGCGCCGAGCGAGGCTCGAACCCAGGACCTTCCGATCCGGAAGCGAGTGTCATACCACTAGACCACATAGCCGCACAAACAGATATTTTGTTTCATTGTTGTCATAGAAATACCCCCAAACCCACGCAAAATACTGTCATAACAAGTAACAATAATGTTGAATGAAGCCCGTTTATCCGACATGCTAATATTATTATGTAAACGACGTATTTGACCTATTTGCCAAAATCACGTGACACAAAACTCACCAGGACAAAGAGGGATGATTCGATGACACGTATGACTGCTAAAAAAGGCATCAACAGCATTTCCTGTAACCCTGTGGGTTTCATTGTGTTGCTTTGGTTGGTTATTCGTTCTTTAGTGCTGCTTTGGTGGTTATTCGCTGCCAAAGGGTTGCTTTGGTGGCTATTCGTTGCTGTAGTATTGCTTTGGTGGTTATTCGGTTGCTTTAGTGGCTATTCGTTGCTTGAGTGTTGCTTTGATAGATATTCGGTTGCTGTAGTGTTGCTTTGGTGGCTATTCGTTGCTGTAGTGTTGCTTTGGTGGTTATTCGGTTGCTTTAGTGGCTATTCGTTGCTTGAGTGTTGCTTTGGTGGATATTCGGTTGCTTTAGTGGCTATTCGTTGCTTGAGTGTTGCTTTTAAAGCTCGTTCAGTTTTTTAGTGGTAAAACAATAAAAACTATGGTCAACGATTCTGCCGGCGTGACTGTTGTCAATGATGATTCTGGTGGTTTTGATTCGATTATGAATACAATTTCTCTCGACGTTTCTGGTATTGCAGTAGGTGTTATTTATAACCTTGTAGATTCATCGATGTTGTTGTGATTGTCTTGGAGTGTTCAAGTGGATCTAAAAGGATGACACAATAAATAAAATATATATTTAAAAATAAATAACAGATATATAAATGAATGAATAAATAAATAAATATATGAATAAAAGAAATTAAAAAATAAATAAATAAATAAATAAATAAATATATATATATATATATAATATATAATATATATAATATATATATACATGATGAATAAATAAATAAACAAATAAATTAGATTAATAATTAAATAAGTAAATGTAGAGATAAATAGATAATGTTGATATCTATAAATCCCATGTCCATTGCTCCATCATAATTCAATGAATTTAATAACGCTTCATTCATTTTTCCAGCAGGCCATATCCTGATTTTATTATGTATGTATTAACAAATTTCTTAGCAATAAAAGAAGAAAAAGAAGAAGAAGAAGAAGAAGAAGAAGAAGAAGAAGAAGAAGAAGAAGAAGAAGAGGAGGAGGAGGAGGAGGAGGAAGAGGAAGAAGAAGAATGGGGAGAAGGCGGAAGAGGATAAGGAGGAGGAGGTAGTGGTGGTGTTGGGTGGCCGTGGAGAAGAAGAAGAAGAAGAAGAATAAGAAGAAAAGAAGAAGAAGAAGAAGGATGTGGTGGACGAGAGAGGAAGGGGAGGAATAAAATACATCAGCGACCTGCCATATGTCCACGTGATAAGTATAACCCTTTTGACTTGATAGCCATTATTATACTCTGGGAGTTTACCCAAGTTTCCGTATCGTGAAACATTCAACAGTGATTAGTAGGAATCGAATCGTGGCAGAATTAATTATCTGTTCGCCTGGCCAGCCTTCCAGTATCAATTGGTGTGTCATGACATGGAACATTCTGTTAGGACAAAATTGAAATGGGGACCCATCGACTCAAAACGGTGTTATGTTGAGGTGAAATTGATGCTGAAAATTGAATTGAGCCAAAAGAAAATATCCCCCCCCCCCCCCCCCCCCCCCCATTAAAGCTGATCTGATTTAACGTTGTTGTAATAAACAATATTTTTGGTTGGTTTGAGAGTATTTCCAATACATTGCAATCATGAGTCTCCAACAATTTGGGTTACCAGACCTATAAATAAGTAGACGTCGGCAGAAACCCATTAAACAGAGGCCACATTCACTACGATCTTTTAAACTAATTCTTCGGACTTTGAAAAGTCACGTGATCCTTGGAAATTTTTTTTTAAAAGAGGGGAAGGTGGGGGGGGGGGCTGACCCAACAAGAAATTAGAGCCAATTACAGTCTTGGGAACAATCTAAGTCGTTGTGTGTGAGACCTTAGATCAATGGCTTATTTCGGTTACCTCTCGTTATCGACAGACATTCACGTGTACACAAAATATCACCATTCATCTTTGTGGAGATAAAGCCAGTGTTTACTTTGGTTTACCAACCGAAGTTCACGTGAGATTCATGAAGGCCACGTATTGACCGTATTGATTAGAATTTTTCGCGTCCTTGTCTAAGACGCTGCGGAGATGAAGAAGCGAATCCAGTGAAATTGACCGTATCCTTCGTCGGCTTATAGCCGGTTATGACCTACCACTTGTCAAAGTCACCCATCTAGTCACTGACCAAGCTCAGCAATAGACATTTTTTTCTGATCCTTGATTTTCTGTCTTTCTCAAAGGCCGTAGGTCATCTTTGTGTTCAATTTAATTGTACCGAGTGAACTTTGGACATTCAAAGTAAACATTGGCGTTATCTTCGTGACATGTATAGAATATTGTGTGTACATAACTGATCTAAATATAGAGAGATAATCGAGATATGGCTAGATAAGTTTATGAACATATCAAATTAAGAAATTAAGGACAGGCACCGTGTAAGATAAAGATCTGAACAAGTATGTATGAAAGGTGACAGACAAAGCAAGAAAGAAAAATACAAGAAAAAAGCCATCCCAAAAAAAAACCAATCGATCTCGTCTGGGGATCGAACCTCAGGCCTTCTGATTACCGATCAGACGTGCTACCATTACATTACTAATTAGAAGGTCTGAGGTTCGATCCCCAGTCGAGGTCGACTGTTTTTTGGGATGGTTTTTTTCTTGTATTTTTTATTCTTGCTTTGCCTGGCACCTTTCATACACACTTGTTCAGTTCTTTATACGTTTGTGATAGTGACCCATGAACGTAAAATTCATCCATATCTCTATGTATTGACCATAGCCTTTGCTAGCGAATAGCGTGACACTGCCCTAGCAACGACAGCAGCTTCTAATGGTTCTCACACTACTCTGTTATGACGATCGACCCAAGCAGCAATTCTCTACCGCACTCGAGCACCGTCGCAAACCCACCCTGAAGCGTTCTTCACAACACTCCGTTCAACTGATGCTCTGCGTTTCGGGCTCGTAACCACAGCGGGTACATATTGGACAGCTGAAAGTCCCCAATGATGAAGGCGGTTCTCAACCGAAGACGATTCGCTGCCACCCAGTGCCTCCTCTTACTGGTGGAGAAACCTGGCAACTTTCCCCCAGCTTCAATGAGTCTATGTCTCCGACCCCTAGAGGAATTGAATTCGTCCAAACCGACTTCCATCTCGTATATGCAGCTCTGTCCCAAGTCAGGGAATATGCGTACAAGGGTTGCCGGGACTTATTTCGCTCGAAACAGGGGCACCGTCTATTATGCGCTTGATAGGGGTATCCCCATTCCTTCTCTCTTGATTTTATTGAGCCAGGTCTTTGTAATCGTCTCTCGCCGAACATCGCGGGGGGTGGGGGACTGGTTTGCTTTTATGGAAATCGAAAAACCCGACAGGCCCCCGCTCCGGGCGAGGGCGAAAAATTTTCGGGTCCCAAAACAAAAAAACCCTTTTAGCAATAAAAAAATTTCGATAAATTTGTTTTTTTTAAAAGAAAGGTGTTTTCGCAGAAAGCCCCCAGCTTGATTCGTATTTAGTGGGAACCCAAAAAAGGGGCCGTTTTTTTATTTATATAATTTTTTGTTAATTTTTTTTTTTTTATTTATTTTTTATTTTTTTATTTTATTAAATTATTTTATAATTCATTTATTTATGAAATTTTTTAACATTTTTTTAAAGTTTTATTTTTTGAAAGGTCAAATATCCCCCTATCAAAGAATATTTTAAAAAATTAACAATTTAATTTTTGTTTTTTTTTGGAAATTGAAATTTATATTGGTCGGGTTTTGACTCTTTTTCCCTTTATTTTGGACAAAATTTTCCCGGTTTTTAAAGTGTTTTGTTTTTTCGGGATTTCCAATTGAAACTGTGAAGGTAGACAAAATTCTTCAACTTCTGCCATTATTTCCCCCTTCGGGGGTTTAAACCCTTCATCATTGTAATTATTATTTTTTTAAATTATATTTTTCAATATCCCCCGTAACCCCCTTCGTCGCTGTTAAACCTGAAAACCCCCTGGGTTGTTTTGATTATCTGGATTGTGTTTGGTTGTGTAAACTTTCCGTGTCACTGTTTGTTTTGTCACTCTGTGACAAGAATCGTGAAATGTTTTCCCCAAACCGAAACCCCCCCAACCTTCTCTCTCTTTTCAACGAAATATTTGATAATAAGTACCCAAAAACCAAGGGCCTCCCGTTTCCCCAATGAAAAAGAGATTAAGAGGGGGTAGTGCGTTTTACCGGTGTTACTACGAGATTTGTATTTGAAAAAGGGAATTCATAAAATTTGGGGAGGAATGAAATTTTATGGAGTTAAAGACGCGTGACCCGGGGTTTTTAGCGGTTTTGGGGGCCAACCATTTACCTTTTAAAGATAAAATGGACGGGGATATTAGAAAAATATGAAAGGACAGAGGAGGGGTTTAAACGGGATAGGGGGGGGGAGGTAAAAAAGCAACGAAGTGAGGCGAGAATTGTCAAGGAAGATGGGGGGGTGTTGAAAGGCGAGTGGAGGTGTTAGAGGGGGGGCGATTGAAAAGTGAGGCCAGAAGCAGGGGAAAACCCAAATTTTGGGGGTTTCAGGGTGTCGGGAGAGGGGGGGAGAAAATTTGTTTGAAGGGGTGGCGGAGTTGGTGCAAAAGTGAAAGGGGAAAGGAAGGGGTTGAAAGAAAGAGCGCACGGGGGGGGTAAAGAACGAGTGACAAAAAAAAGGCCCTTTGTCATTCCCCAAATTTCCCAGGATTTCAAGGGACAGGAAAACGATCAAGCTTGGGGAAAGCATCTGCCCCCTGGCCCTTGGGATAGTGAAGATTTTCCCGTCTGAAAACCGAGAGGAAAGGGGACCCCACTTAAAGGCGGATTTGAAGGAAGCCAATTTTTCCCGGGAAAGAGGACGCCTGGGTACCCATACCCACCAGGGGGATTGTGGAGGCAGGGAAGTGGGGAAAAGTGAGACCGAGACGCCCAAACAGATCGACAATAGGAAGTGGGGCCGCGGGGGGCCCACCTTTCTAATGTACCCTTTTTGTTTTTTAATATCAATGGTATTTGGAAAATGAAGAAAGAAGCCCGGAATTTGTTGAAAGTATTTAAAAATTTAAATTGTAATTTTTTAATTTGGGGAGTGGACGAAGGGGAAAGAAAATTTAATGTTAAGGGCTACTGTTAACCTTTCGAAAACACCGAAAAAGGAAAATCAAGGGCCAAACGGGATTGGGGGGGTTGTGTGTTATTTCAGGAACTTTTGGGAAAAGGTGGGGTCATTGTAGTTTGGGGAGTATGAAGATGGAATTTTTTTTTAAAAATTTAGAAAAAGGAAACCCAATTTTGGAGGGAAATGAAAGTGTATTTTTTATTATTTGCCCTACAGGGGCCGTAGGGATCAACGCGCAGCAAATTTTGAATTTGGTAAGTTTGTTTTGATGAATTTTAAAAATCATTGACAAAATAAACCGATCAGGGGGATCTAGTAGCAGGGACATGAACCCGGGGACGGCGAGAGAGAGGTTGTTTGACGTTGACTTTGAGAAAACCCAGACAGAAAAAATTTCGGTAGAAATGTTTTATGTGAAAGAGATTTCTTATTTTAATGAAAATGCAGTTAAGGACGTTTTAAATTAAGGAAAAAAAAGTAAATGACTATGGAGGGAAAATTCCCCCAAATTTAAAGGGTTACAAATTGACCTTGCAATTTTAAAATTTGGGGAAAGGGAAAATTTTTTAAAAAAAAATTTAAAAAACACGAAGGGCTGCCAAATAAAACTTCAACACCATTTTTAAAATTTTAGAAAATAAAGAATCGGGGTTTTTTAAATTTTTGGGGGGGGGGGGGGAAAATTTTCAGGGGGGGGGAAAAATTTTTGTGGGAAGGAATTTTTAAAATTTTGGAATTTTTTTTTTAAACCAAAATTCGAGTTTGGGGGAAACTAAAAAAAAATTAAAAGGTTTTAAAAAACGGGGGAAAACAAACGGGTTTGGATAAAATTTTAAAAAAAAAATTTTTTTTTTAAATTTTAATTTCAAAAAAAATTTTTACTAATTTTATTTTTTTAAATAAGATAAAAATTTGGGGAAAATTATTTCCCCTTGATATGGAGTCGGGGTAAATTTGGGGGCCGATTTTTAAAAAAGGGAGATAAAAGAGAGGTAAAAAATTTAAAAAGGGGGGAAAAAAAAATTTAAATTTTTGGGAAAAGGGAAAAATTTTTAAAATTTTTGATAAAAAAAAGGGGACAAAGGGGGTATGGGGGGAGGGAGAGAATTTTTAAAAAACCGGGGTTCATATGGATTTAAAAGGGGAAAAAGGAGCAAGGGGGGGATTCCCTTTTTTTTTTTACAGGGAAAATTTTCGAGTTTTTGGGCTATTTTAAAGGGAAAGGGCCATTGGGGCTTTTTTTCGCCAAAAAAAAAAGTTTTTCCCTTTTTTGGGGCCAACCCGAAAAATTTTTTTAAAAAAAAAATAAACCCCGGGGGTGGCTAAAAATTTTTGTCAAGCTTTTTAAAAACCCGGGGGTTTTAAAAGGTTGAGCGGGCCCAAAAGGGGGGGTTAAAGGTCAAAAAAAATTTTTTTAAAAAATTCAAACAGCAAATTATTACGGGGAAAAAACCCCCACTTCCCCCTTTTTTTTCCCCCGTTTGTTAAAAAATTTTTTAAAGAAAATTTTAAAATGAAAATTCCTTTGGATTAAAAATTACAGGATATTAAAATTAAAAAAGCCCCCGGGGTTTTAGCATATGGCAAAAACAAAAAAACCCCAAAAAAGGGGGTTTTTCAGAAGGGGTTTTGACTCTTTACAAAATTTATTTTTTTTAAATGGGGAAAAAAGGAAAAAATTTTTGGGAAAACAAAAATTTTGTTTTTAAAAAAGGGGGGGAAACCCCCGGGGAAAAAGGGGCAAAGGTTTCATATCGGGGGAAAAAGTTTTTAAGAAAACCCCGTATTCAAGTATTTTGGCTGTTTTTAGGAAAAGGGGGTTTTTTTAAAAAAAAGGGACACAAAAAGTAAAAAAACCCCCCCCAAAAAGCCTATTTTCCTTAGAAAGTATTTTAACATAACCGGGGAAATTTTTACCCCAGAGGGGAAAAGAAATTTTTTAATGTTTTCTTCCCCAAAATTTTAATTTGGGGGGGGAAAATTTTTTGGGGGGGTTTAAAAAAGCTGACCCAATTTGAAAGTTTTTACCTGGGTTTTTTTTAAATCCATTCTTGTTTAAAGAACAGCAAAAAAAAGTTTTTTTTTGGGGGAAATTTGGGGGTTACCCTTTTTTCATATTGAAAGAAAAATGAAAGTTATTAAATTGGTTGAAACTTTTTTTCCCCCGGGGAAAAAATTTGATTTTCCTTTTTTCCCCCCCCCTTTCCTCCCAGTAAACAAAAAAACTTTTGCAATTGAAAAAATTAAAAAACCAAACACAACAAGGGGGGTTTAAGTGGTTTTAAGCAGTTCGGGGTAGGGGGGAATGGGCCTTTTTTGGGGTTTTAAAAAAAATGTAAAAAAAAAAATTTAAAATTTTTGGGGGTTTTAAAAAAAAAGTTTTGGGTGAAATTTTAAAAGAGTGGCCGGGGGGTGTCGATACGACGTTTTTGGGGGCGTATAAACACTTTAAAAAACCCTTTGATTTTGAAAAATATATAAAAAATTTTTAAAAATTTTAAAAAGATTTGCCACTCAAAAAACCGTTTTGAGTTTTCATTTTTTTATTTTAGAAAGGGGTAGAGGGGGCCAAAAAAAAATAGTAGAAATGATCGAAAATTTTCCCCAACTTTTGACGTAATGGGGGGGAATCCTTTGTTAATTAAAAAGTTCGGGGGATAAAAGGAGAAAAAAAAATTGCCGGGGCCCGGAAAAAATTTTTAAAAAAAAAAAAACCAAGGGGTTTTTGGGTTTTAATTTTCCCAAAATTTTAAAAAATTTTTCCCGGGAAAAAAAAGAGAAGAAAGGGGGTTTTTAAGGTAAAAATTTTTTTTTTAATAAAAATTTTCGAAAAAAAAAAAAAAATTTAAAATTTTTAATTGTTTTTTTGGGGGGAAGGGGGAAAAATTTTTTTAAAAATTTTTATAAAAAAAAAAAAAAATTTCCGGATTTTTTTTTTTTTTTTTTTAAAAAAATTTGGGGTTTTGGGTTCTTTTTTTTTTTTTAAGGTTCCAAAAAAAATTTTTAAAAAGGGGTTTTTTATAAAAAAAAAAACTTTTTTAAAAAATTTAAAATTTATTTTTTTTTATAATTTTTTTTTAAAAAAAAAATAAAAAAAAAAAATTTCAAAAAATTTTGAAAAAATTAAAAAAACCAAAAATTTTTAAATTTAAAAAAAACTCCCCCCCCCTTTTAAAAAAAAAAAAAGAAAAAAAAAAAAAAAAAAATTTTTAAAAAACCCAAAAAAACCCAAATGTTTTTTTCCCCATCAAAAAATTTTTTTAATTTTTTTTTTCCCTTTCCGGGGAAAAACCCCAATTTACTTTTAAAAATTTTTTGTGTTCAAATCTGTCCCTTAAAAACAAAGTTTTCCCTTAAATCCCCCGGCCCCGTTTTTGGGTTTTTGTTTAAAAAATTTTGTTTTAAATTTCAAAAATATTTGGTTTTATTTTTCTTTTTTTTCCCGGGGGAAAATTTTTTTTCTCTTTGCGTAAAACCCCGAAATTCAATTAAAAAAAGGGGGTTTGCCCTTCTTTTAAATTCCAATTAGGCCCCTTTCGTTCTTTCTATTACTTTTCTTGTCCCCCATCTACCCTTTCTATAAAAAACCCAAAAAAAAAATAAAATAAATTTTTTTAGATGGAAACCCTTTTTTAAAGATTTATTACACATTTTTTAAAAGGGTTTAAAAAATAAAAAGGGGTTTTTTAATGTTTTTTTTAAAAGCCCCCCCCAATCGTAAACGACATCCCCCGCGTGCCACCCCTTTTTGGAAAAAATTTTTTCCCCAAACGTTTTTTAAAAAACCCCCAAAAATAATTTTCTTTTTTTAAAATTTTTTTTAAACCCCCAAAAAGGGGCCCCCCCCCCAAACCAGAAATCCCCTTTCCCCGGTTCCCCAAAGTTGTTGTTTTTTGGGTTTTTTAAAAATTTTTAAAAATTTGGGGACAAGTTTTTGTTTTACTGAAATGAGTGAAGAAAACCCCCTTTATTTCCCGGGGGGAAATTAATTTAAACCAATTTTTAATAACTTTCATTTTTTTTTAAAATAAAAAAATTTTTCCCCCCCCAATTTTCCCCTTAAAAAAAATTTTTGGTTTTTTCTGTGTTAAAACATAAAATTTTGGTTTTTTAAAAAAACCCGGGGGGAAAATTTTTTTTCAATTGGATAGCTTTTTTTTAAAACCCCAATATTTTCCCCCCAAAATTTTAGTTTTGGGGAAGATAAAAAATTTTTTAACATTTTCCCTTTGGGGTTTGGGGGAAAACTTTTTTGTTTATTTTTAAAAAACTTTCAAAGTGAAAAAAGTGCTCTTGGCGGGTTTTTTTCCCTTTTTTTGGGGTTTTTTTTTTAAAGGTTTTCCCCCATGCGCAAAAATGACCCCCCAGTACTTGAAAAAGGGGATTACTTCAAAAATTTTAAAACCCGGAAATGGGCCATTTGTCTTTTTGCCCTTTTTCCCCTTTTTTTTTAAAAAACTAATTTTTTTTTTACTGATTTTCCCCTTTTTTTCCCCTTTCTTTTAAAAAATTTTTTTAAAAAATTTTCAAAACCCCTTCCCCGAAAAACCCCCTTTTTTTTCACTGATTTTGCCAATCGTTGAAAACCCCTGGGGAAATTTTAAATTTTTTTTTCCTGTATTTGTAATTTGGAATCTTATTTTAATTTCTTTCAAGTCATTAACAAACAGCGAAAACAAACTGGCGAAGTGCTTTCACCCTGTAATAATCCGCTGTTTGATTTAAAAAATGTTGTTGACCTTTACCTCCTGTGGCCAGCTCAACCTTTGAATACATGTTTCTAAATAGCTTGACAAATTTTGAGCTGACACCGGATTTGATCAATTTTGTAAATAATGCGGATCTGTCAATAAGGTCATATGCTTTTTCATAGTCGATAAACGCACAATGTAGCTTCTTCCCTTTAGATAGCAATATCTCGATAATTCCATGTAAAATAAAATGGCAATCTGCTGTGCTCCTTCCCTTTCTAAATCCATATTGAACCTCGTTTAACACATTCTCTCCCTCCACCCATACATTTAGTCTTTCATTCATCACTCGTGTAAACAGTTTTCCTATACAACTCATTATTGTTATCCCTCTATAATTGTTCACATCTCTTTCATCTCCCTTTTTAAAAATCGGCACAATTCTACCCTGACTCCATATCAAGGGGAAATATTCCAATTCTAGTATCTTATTGAAAATCGATAAAATTAGTAATTTGATTTCTGAAGTTGCATTAATAATAAATTCATTTAACATATTATCCACACCAGTAGCTTTGCCGCGTTTAAGAGCCTTAATTGATTTTTCTAGTTCCCCCATCTCGATTGGCTTATCTAAAATGTCTATATATAATATTCCTTCCCACATCTTTTCTACCTCTGAAATTTCCGCCCTACCCATCTCCCCAACCCCTGATTCTTTATTAGCTAAAGTTTTAAAATGGTCGTAGAAGTTTATATCTGGCAGCTCTCTTCGTGATACTGATTTTTTTAAAAATTTCCTTCCAAAAGTTCTGGGGTTCATGCTTACTTAAATCCAATAAATGCTGCGCTTTTTTGCGACTGTAATTTCTTTTGTTAATCCTACATACCTTCCTGTATTTATTCCTTTCCTTACACATCAATGTCCTGCTTTCCCCTGTCCCCGTCTCTATAAACTTATGTGCTTGCTCAGTGAATACTTTGCCTTGGATCTGACAAGCTTCGTTATACCATGGTGCTTTCTTTCTTCTCCCTTTCTTTTGTTTATCCCCTCTCCCCTCTATCCTAACTACATGATCTATCCCTGCTTCTGTTAAAATATCTGTTAACTCGACTATATTACCCTCTAATACCTCTGGATCTGTGTTATTTTGAACAAAATTTAATAGATTTCTCACCATATTATGACACACTTCTGTATTTAATAATGTAACGTAATTCTCCTTCTTATCCTCTTTCCACTTTGTCAACATAACCCCATCTAAACCGTCACTTACCTCCCGTCTATGCTCACTTTTATTTAATTTCAAAGTAAACGATATTATCTTATGATCTGACATTTCATTTGTTTCATGGATGTTAAAACCACACACATTTCCTATAACCCGCTTATTGCAAATAACATAGTCGATTGTACTCTCCCCTTTTTTATTGCCAAACGTTGTGCATCCCTTCCTTTTATCCATATTGGAGTAATTTCAGTCCATAGTCATTTACTTTTTTGTCCTTATTAAAACGTCTAACTGTCATGTCATTACATAAGAAATCTCTTTCACATATAACATTCTCTACCGCAAGCTCTTCTGTATGGTTCTCTCTAATGTCAACAATCAAACAATCCTCTCTCTCTCCGCCGTCCTTGCATTCATGTCTCCTGCTACTATAATCCCTCCCTGATCGGTCACTTTTGTCAATTGATTTAACAGTTCATCAAAACAACTTACATTATCGTCAAAATCGCTACGCGTTGATCCATACGGCCTCATGTAGACAAAAAATAAATATACACTTTCATTCCATCCAAAATGTTCCTTGTCTAATTTAAAACACATACCATCTTCATACTCCCAATCTACAACTGACACACCCTTTTCCAAACGCTTCCTGAAATAACACACTAACCCGCCCGAATCCCGTTTGGCCCTTGATTTTCTTTTACGGTGTTTGCAGAACGGTCCACAGTAGCCATCTAACTACTAACATTAAATTACTTCTCTCATTCGTCCACGTCTCACTTAACAAAATTACATCAAATTTATAAATACTTTCAACAAATTCAGGACATTCTTTCTTCATTTCCAAACTACCATTGATATTAAAAACACAAAAGGATACATTTGAAAGGTGGCTCCGCGGCGCATCTTCCTATTGTCGATCTGTTGCTGTCGTCGGTCTCACTGTCCGCACTTCCCTGCCGTCCACAATCAGCCTGGCTGGGTATGCTATCCAGGCGTCTCTTCCGGCATTCTTGGCTGCCTTTAAATCCGCCATCAATTGGCGTCTTGCCTCCCTGATCTCAGACGGAAAGTCTTCACTTACTCCAAGTCCAGGAGGCAGATGCTTCCTCCCCAGCTTGACTCGTTGCCTGTCATTGAAGTCAAGGAATTTGGCAATGACAAGCCTTCTTTTGTCACTCGTTCTTCTACCCATCCTGTGCGCTCTTTCAATCACCACCCTTCCTTCCACTTTGCACTTCCGCACCAACTCCGCCACCAGTTCAAAACAATTATCTTCCTCCCTCTCCTCGACACCGTGGAGGAACACCAAGTTGTTCCTCCTGCTTCTGGCCTCACTCTCAATCGCCCTCGCCTCTAACACCTCCACTCGCCTTCTCAACACCCCCACATCTTCCTTGACAATTCTCGCCTCACTACGTTGCATCTTTACCTCCTCCTCTATCCTGTCTAACCTCTCCTCTTGTCCTTTCACATTTTCTAATATCCTGTCCATTTGTTCTTTGATGGTACTTAGCTGTCCCAACACCGCTAAAACCAAGCTAACGCTGTCTTTAACTCCATCAATTACATTCCTCAATTCTATGAATTCTAGAATTCCCTTCTCAATTCACACATCTCGTCAGTAACACTCGGTAGATCGTCGCTACCCCCTCTCAATCTCTTTGCATTGGAAGATGGGGTAGACATGGTTTGGTTACTAATTATCAAATATGTACGTTGAAGAGAGAGAGAAGGTTGGGGGGGGGGGGGGGAGTTACGGTTGGGAGAACAGTTCACGACTCTTGTCACAGAGTGACAAAACAGTGACACGGAATGTTTACACAACAAACACAATCCAGATAATCAAAACAACCAGGGTTTACAGGTGAACAGCGACGATGACGGTTACGGTGATAGAGAATAATAATAATAATAATAATAATAATAATAATAATAATAATAATAATAATAATAATAATAATAATAATAATAATAATAATAATAATAATAATAATAATAATAATAAATATAATAATACAATGATGAGATGATTCAACTGTGATTTAATGTCTCGAATGGTGAAATAATGGCAGAAGTTGAAGAATTTTGTACTACCTTCACCGTTTCAATTGAAAATCCTGAAAACACAAAACACTTAAACAGTCCGAATATAGTCCAAAAGATAAAGGGAAATGAGACGAACAGACTAATATAAATTTCAATCCAAGACAGCAACAATTACTTGAGAAATATAGGATAATATGCACGATAACACTAACACCACAGCAGATAGAAAGACGTCTTGACACCTTGACACACACAAAAATAAATAAATAAATAAATAAATAAATAAAAAAAAAAAAAAATGAAGTACACAAGTTAAGATCCATAATCCCTCTTTCATACGATACGTTATTTTTGGGTCTATTCGTAAAGGAACGCACAGAGGTCATCGCCACATATGCTATGTGTGGTTTTTCGGCCTTCTCCGCCATAGGGATTGCCCTTGGCGCTTTTATGCTTCTCGGTCCAGCTCGTAAACAGGACATTGTTGACGTAACTGTGAGTGCCTTCATCGCAGGGAACGTGGCTAGCTTTGCAACCGGTTCCATAGCAGGTAAGCTTTCCTATTAATCATCTCTTCCAGAACCATAATACTAGGTTTCAATCTTTTTTTGTGTGTGGTGCCTTAGGTGTAATTGACAACATATCTGACTCATTTTAATATTGAGAGAGTTCACTGAATTAGATATCCCGTACTAGGTATTAGTGCAGTATGCACTTGAAGACGTCTTAATACAACAATAAATCTCACTTCCCACCAACACCCCAGCTCTATCTGACACATTATACAATTTTAAAGTTACTAGTAAAAAGCCCGCAATTTCACGAGGAAAGAACTGTTTTCATTCGATATTGTACTCACCATCATTTAATATGAATCAATGACTTACGCTTACTTGGTCTTAGTTTAGGCAGTTTAGGCTCTGATTCCTGACATATTCATGTATATAGATTCTAGCATAGAGAATGACAGTAACAGTAACGGTGGGGAAGCCAGCAGTACCGATGTACCCTACATCAACTGCGAAAATAAACCTGAAGTAGCAGACGCGAGCAGAGTTGAAAGACGATCCTAGGATCGAGAACATACCTTACAGTACAGTACTCTGGTGATCATGTTTTGATTGTTGATTGGTAAAATTGAGAGTTTGCCCATAATTCAAAACTAAGTAATATACACTGATCTATACATACATGAAAGAAAATGGGTGTTTCGACCACTTTAATCCTGAGGTCAAATGAAAATCTGAAGCAGACGCGAACAGTATCAATCAAAAGGTACTCCATCATAATAATAATATGTCTACTTTTGGTTTGTTCGGGCTAGAAGCTAGACAGATACAATTGACAGTTTGCCGATAACGTCAATAATTATCCCATCGATGGCATAAGAACGACAGTAATATTAGCAGTAATATTAGTTGATGTTAATCGGTGAAACTTGTTTAAAATTTCTGTAAATCCGAATACCTTAATGTGACAAAGTGAATAATATCATTATGAATGCCACGATATGCTGAAAAAAGCAAATTCGACAGTTCCTAGCAGGAATTTCTGTACTTGATGTTTATACTGGACAGATAGAGTTGAGGGTGTGGCCATAAGTTAAACCTGGGTATTATCCACCCAAAACCATCACATTGAAAGCATCAAAGGGGCAATAATAATACTTGATGTCATAAACGATGAAAACTGTTGAAAACTTAGTGTAGATCTGAAATCCTTAAAGTAATTAAGTCAATATATTATTTTGAATGCAACGATTTCCGTAAAAAACGCCAAACTGACAACTTTTTACAGTGTCAAGATCGGTTGTTTTTTGAGTGTTAGTGATGTCGGTACAATTTTTATGATACCGTATCTGTTTGACTCAATGAACTTTCAAACTGACTTTAAATTATAAAAGGAAATCAAGTTATCTGTTTATCTATCTGTAAAAAGTACATTTCTAATTTTCAAAGGCTAGGGCTATTGGTCAGTACTGACTCCCAGGCGCTAGCACATGCGGGTCAGTACTGACGAACAGACGCCAGTGCCTGGAGGTCAGTACTGACCAATAACCTGGTGTCTATTGGTCAGTATTGAACAACAGGTGCCACCGCCCACAGACAACCTCTCTTCGGTCTGTGCCACCGCCCACCATTGATCAGCACTGACGAACATCGGACCTGTTCGTCAGTGCAAAGACCTCTTCGCACTTATTCGTCACTTCCAAAAGTATACCATTTAAAAAGAAAACAATTAAAATTCCAGGCTCTCAGGCCAACTTATCCGATGGCACACAGTAACACTTTGTCACCTAGATAAGTTTGATTTCTAACGCGTTAGATGCCGTTGGGGCAACGATATGACTCGTTATTTCAAGCCACCGTAAGATTCTATTTTATTTTATGTTGTCCATTCTATTTCTTTGGGTTATTTTGTTTTTATTGTTTTTTTTTTTCCCCCGTATATTTTCGTTATAGCTTTATTTAAAGAAAAATAGAGGAAAATGTGTTATAATATTTCCTGTTACGATTCTTTTATAATACTTTGTCCATTCTCAGGGACGGCTGGTAATAATGGGCAGGGTGGGCAAATACCAGCCTGTTTTTTCAAGTTATATGCTGTATTATCAGGTCAGAAATAATCTAATTTAAATTAGATAATTTCAAAAGTTACTACTTAAACTTGATACTTCGTACTGAAATCAATTTGTGTGTATTTTTGATAGATTGCGAATCACCATGCATCATGTAATGCATAAACCAGGATACGCTCCTGTTCTTTTTTATCACCCCCCCCCCCCC
>NW_027624277.1:0-8467 GCF_034508935.2 Berghia stephanieae | reverse complement strand
CGGCATTTGCCCTAGCTCAATTAGCGGTGCTGCACTGCGGCTGACGCCTGGGTCATTTCAGTCTTCCCTTGGAATAGACCCTAGAAACAAATTTCCCCTAAGGGATGAATAAAGGGAATTTTATTTTTATTTTTCATGTCTATTTTTCATTTTCTTGTATTTTTCTTTCTTGATTTGTCTGGCACTGTGTCATACCGCCTTTTGAGATCTCTATCTTAAACCAGTGCGTGCTGTCTAATTTGTCACATAGACTCATTCTAGATCTATTTCATATTGTTAGTTATGTATTTTGTTTTGAATATATATTGTAAACATTTGAGTGTATTCCTTTTGGTGGGAAAAATGTGCTAGTGTCTGGATGAGACTTTTTAGATGTTCTCAAAAAAACTATTTACATTGATAGTATTCTCTTGGAATCCACATCTGTTCCCTATTGTGTTCCTTTTTCTCATGTCCATTGAGTGGCAATTCTACAATGTTTTCACTTTCCCATTTTCTTCCTTTTTAACTGGCGCTGAAATTACCGAAATGTGTCGCAAGTGCCGTATAACTCTTAAAAACGCTAAAAAACAAAACAGACTAGTTAAATAAATGACAAAAAGAAGATCTATCTGAAAAATAAACCTGAGACTTAATATGTTTGAAAGGCGCCCTCATATTATTTCGAGTGGAAAAAAAACAAACAACTTGAGCTTTTATATAGCGCAAAATCCACTAAACGTGCTCAAAGCGCTTTACATGGGTTCTTTAGCCAACAGCAACACTTAAAATGTAGGACGAGGCAGGACTGCCTGTTAAGCGATCTAACAATTTTTTTCGACAGAGACAACGCTGTTAACGGCTAAGTACTCATTTTACGCTTGAGTATGGTGAGAGAATGTGAGTAAAGCGCCTTTTTCCCAAGGACTTAGCTAGCTATGCCCCCGAGTGGGACTCGATCCCTGGACCTTCCGATTCGAAGGCGAGTGTCATACCAAAAGACTATAACACAAAATAACGCAGCCAGACTCATTGTACGCAATAACAAAAACTACCCGTCAGCAACTCTCCCTCTCCGTGAGTTACATTGGCTTCCTGTGGAAAAAAGAGTTGCCTATAAGATTTGTACTATAGTCTACAAATCCTTGAGCACCAACAGTCCCTCCTATATTAAAGACCTTCTAAACATATATGTCCCCAATAGAAACTTGAGGTCAAGCAATGACCAATCAATCCTTGTCAAACCTAAGCCATTGCGTAAAATAGGCGAACAATCTTTTCAATTTTCGGCCCCCCATTTTTGGTACTCTCTCCCATCACACGTGAGATGCTCGGTGTCTCCCACCACACGTGAGATGCTCGGATTCGTTGACAACGGTCAAATCTCGCTTAAAGTTTTATCTTTTTACGTCATAATGTTGCAATACTATTATCATATTTTGTTGTTAAAATGAATTCGTATCACTTTTCCATCAAACTTGTCTTACTGCAATATGTTTTGTTTCATATCACTGTAAAGCGCTTGGAGCCTGTGACAACGGGGTAACGCGCTGTATAAATGCCATTTATTATTATTATTATTATTATTATTATTATTATTATTATTATTATTATTATTATTATTATTATTATTATAAAGCCAAGTTACTTACCTTATATCAGTCCAAGATCATTGGTGTCCAAACAATCAAAGAAAGTCTTGAAATGTGATCTCTGGACGTCCCATAGAAGAAAACTCGTCACGGTTGTCACACAGTTCAGTTGTTTTTAACACATTGTGTATTACATACAATCTGATACAATTACTATTTCTCTGAACGAATACAGTATATTTTCAGTTTAATTCGTTGAGAAACGTGTCTTGTTTTTATTATATCATAACAAACTAACACAATAGATTAATTCACCATAATTAGTCTTGTTCTATATTGAGCTTTTGAGCTTTTATATAGAGCAATATCCAGTAAATGTGCTCAAAGAGCTTAACAACGAAGGGGTCCCTGGTATACAGCAACATTTAATATGTAGTACATGACATGACGCCTGTTAGGCGATATTACAATTTTTCGGACAAAGTCAACGCTGTTAACAGGTACTCATTTTACACCTGAGTATTGGGAGAGAATGTGAACAAAGAGCCTTTTCCAAGGAGACTCAACTATGCTCCGAGCGCGAGGCTCGAACCCAGGACCTTCCGATGCGAAAGTGAGTGTCATACCACTAGACCACATAGCCGCACTATATATGGATAGTATGCGCTTGGCTAAGTAGTTCATAACATTGCCGTCCGGAAGTATAACGGACCAACACACAAAACTATATGTAATCATGAACTTTTATAGTCTGGATAATACCGTTTAGTGAGTATTGCTCATAAACGCGGATGGCAAAAGACAATAACAAAGACCTGATTGACGTCATCTTTAAACTATCTATATATAGAAAACAATATATTATATTACCCCAATTATTTCGTAAACACGTCTTGTTTCTCGTTCTTCGTAATGAAGATAGTAAGTACCAGATTTGAGAGTTTTTGCCAAGATAATGACCATTTAAATATATAGATCGATACTATTTTGAAGAGCTCATTTATTTCTAGACACATTATTTTCTATACCTACCCGTCTGTCTAGATTATAGATAGCACTTAACTGGTAAATCTATCTAAGGTCCTATTATTCAGAAAATTGAATGTTGTTGTCTTTATTTTTTAAAATTTTGATTTGGTTTTTTTTTCTTGTTTTCCATTTTTTTAAAATGTTTTTTGTTTGTTCTGTTTTGTTTTGTTTTGTTGTGTTGGCGTTTTATTTATGTATTTATATTTTGGGTTTTTTTATTGTGGGGGTGGGGGTGGGTGTATTACCAGTATATAATAAAGAAATCACGAATTCCCTATTCTGCCAATTTTGCATCTATCCAATTTTCTAAGTCAGAGCGACATGTTAATCCGACAAAAGCACACAATCTATTTTTTTTTTTTTTAAATCACTATTAGACCTAAACTGATGTTAACATTTAATGACACATTTATAACCAAGAAATGATCAGATTTTGATATATTTTACGCTATTTTTTTCTTTTCACTCTCCAATTTTTCATGTCTTAACCGTGTTAATGTGGCAAAAATATAATTCGTAAAATTATTCATTTGTTTAAAAATTGTTCGTCAGTAGTGGATAAAGAATAAGACTTTTTAAATATTTGGTCCATCTTTTCAAACCAGATCAAGTTAGAAGAAAACAAAATAAATTCATAATTGAAAATCATCAGAAATTCGAAATATTTTGTTTTGTTGGGTAATGAGAAAGCATGTTGCTTTTTGTCAATAAAGCATAGAAATCTAGCTCTGCTGCTACTTCGCCGTCACAGGAAGAAAAAGGGCGCATTATTATTTCTATATTTAATCTATCCATTTATTTATTCATTGTCCGGAAGACTGCTTACACACCTCCAAAGAGTTTTGAACCGGAAAAGAGGAAGGTGAAACGTCATGATTTCTCTGCCCTATTACTATTATACTCACACGTTATGCTATTCTAACCATTATTAATTAAATCAAAGAACATTTTAAAACCGTCATTGTGATAAATTAATATCGTATTTTTGAAAATAAAAACAGATTAGCGAGACAAAACATGAGAATATAAACCCATTTAATATTATATATATATATATTATATATATATATATATATATATATATATATATATATATATATATATATATTGAATCGTGTTTGATACAAATATGGTACGAAAAGTGCTCGACATGTAGTAATGGAGCGAATTATTATTTAAAATATTTACCACAATGTTTGGGGCAGTCTACATCAATGTTTCAGGCTTAATTTGCCATCTTCAGGACTGAGTTGTTTTGTTGACTGTTGTTGATTCTTGAAGATTCTTCAAGAATCAACAACAGTCAACAAAACAACTCAGTCCTGAAGATGGCAAATTAAGCCTGAAACATTGATGTAGACTGCCCCAAACATTGTGGTAAATATTTTAAATAATATATATATATATATATATATATATATATATATATATATATATATATATATATATATATATATATATATGTATATAAATGTAAATTTTCACTCACATTATTCTTGCCAAGACGATTCGTTTCAGTGTTCCCACCTCATCAGTCGGCATAATCCATTTGTCTGACAAATGGATTATGCCGACTGATGAGGTGGGAACACTGAAACGAATCGTCTTGGCAAGAATAATGTGAGTGAAAATTTACATTTATATATTAGCTCTAACCACCATTATCGAGCACTTTCGTACCTACAAGTACCCACCAACACTCATAAATATATATATGTATATATATATATATATATATATATATATATATATATATATATATATATATACACGAGATATATACCTGGTTCGGATATTTATTCCTCTAGACTGAGTTTGGAAATCAACTTGAAAGAATAGATCAACAAGAAGGAATTGTTTTATTCTGCTCAAGCACCATTCATTGTCTGATGGCGAATCTGCACAAGGGATTTATATAGTTGTTGAATTATGATAAAATGAATGTATTTATTCATAACTAACGAACAGTGAATAAACCTGTAGGCAGCGTGATTACAAATGCATAGACTTTAAGAAAAAAAACAAAAAAGAATAAAAAATAAAGAAAAAAAATGAGCTTTTATAAAGCGTAATACCCACTAAACGTGCTCAAATCGCTTTACAAGTGGTCCCTGGCTAACAGCAACGCTTAACATGGACAGGGACATGACGCCTGTTAGGCGATATTTAAATATTTTTTTTTCGGACAGAGGCAACGCTGTTAACGGCTAGGTATCAAATTTACCCCCGAGTACGGTGAGACAATTATGTCAGTAAAGAGTCTTTTCCGATGACTCAACTATGCGCCGAGCAAAGCTCGAACCCAGGACCTTCCGATCCCAAAGCGAGTGTCATACCACAAGACCACATACCGGCACAAATGCTTCAACAGTCATGACGTCACTTCCCTCATAATGACGCATGGTAACTTAGTAACTGGCTCTAAACTATCGGAAATATGGCGGACGCCCTTTATGAAAGATTTCTCCCACGAGCATTAAAGTGTATCCAGAGGGAAAAAAAAACATTATAAATCTGATCATGTTTTGACTTTTACACATTCTGATCACAAGACATATGAAAAGTTCTAGCCAGCACGAAGAATAAAAAGTACAGATTTTCTTTGTTTAGAACCACGATTGCCGCCGTTGCTGGGCGACATGACATCAGACTATTGAATCCAATTAAGAACAAACAACTTATTGACCGAATAATATGATAAAACTCGACACTTACATATTTGCAGGTCTGATAACCCGAACGGCTATGGGCTCATTGTTGTAATGGAAATGTTCTCAAAATAACACAAAAAGATTATTTTTCTACACCAATGTTAAAACAAGCCCCATAGTTGAGCTCGGTTTGTCAGACCAGTAAATTATTTGCACCTAAGATGTACTCATAGCTTTCTTGAACGCTTGACGACCAGCCAGCATTGTGGTCTTCCACTTTCTAAACATTTATTTTTTTTAAAAAAATTAAATTGAGCTTTATATAGGGCAATATCTACTAAATGTGCTCAAAGCGCTTTACAAGTGGTCCCTGCCTGGTCAATAGCAACATTTAACATGTAGGACGGGACATGACGCATGTTATGCGATATTACAATTTTTCAGATAAAGTCAACGCTGTTAACGGCCAGGTACTCATTTTACACCTGAGTACGGTGAGAGAATGTGAGTAAAGAGCCTTTTCCAAGGACTCAACTATGCGCCGAGCGCGAGGCTTGAACCCAGGACCTTCCGATCCGAAAGCAAGAGTCATACCACTAGACCACATATCAGCACAAATATTTACAAATATTTAACAGTGGCGAGTTAACTCACTCAATCCTAGGAATTTTTACAACTTTTCAAAATTGGAAAAAATATATTAAAAGTGAGAATGTACATAGATAGTTTTATTCAACTACCATTAACATGTAAAATCTAAAAATAATTAGCTTTGATACAAGCCAACAACCTCATGATTAATGCCACATTCCCGTTATCAAGACAATTCGGTGTCCAGCCTTTAAGGTCCAAGACCGGTTGCTGAACATATTTAAACCCCCCCCCCCCCCCCCCACCTCCTTTCCTACAGGAAAATCGTCACATTTGTTACGACACAATATACATTTTAAAAATTCAGATTTATTATCTTTTTCACAAACTTTGAAGAATGATCTTTGTTTAATTAATAAGAACATAAAGTTGTTTGTAGAGAGCTTGTTTAAGTTTAAAAAATCAATTTATCTGCTAGTTAATCCTACCATTTTGGGAAAATAATGAACATGGTCGGTAAGGAGAGAGTTAAACCCCCTCCTTACCACCTACAGGAAAATCGTCACATTTGTCACGATACAGCCAACATTTTTCACATTCTTATTTCCTTGCACATCATAATAGATAGAATGCGCTTGGCCAAGGAGTTCACAACATTGCCATCCGGAAGTATAACGGACCAACACACAAACTCTGTGTAACCATGAACTTTTATAGTCTGGTTAATACAGTTTAGTGAGAACAACTCACAAACGCGGATGGCAAAAACCATAACAAAGGCCTGAGTGACGTCATCTGCATACTATCTATATTTGAACAAAAATGTTTGCGATAGTTAAAGTGTATTAACACTGGGTTTAGCAGAAAAAATATGTGTAGCAAGAACAGCTTTTTTGAGTGAAGTAAATCTATTCTTGTATAGATAGAACAAAGATGACGTCACTCAGGTCTTTGTTATTGTTTTATGCCATCCGCGTTTATGAGTACTTCTCACTAAGCTGTATTAACCAAACTATAAACGATCATAACTACACACAGTTGTGTGTGTTGGTCCGTTATACTTGCGGATGGCAATGTTATGAGCTTCTTAGCCAAGCGCATACTATCTATAGATAGTATGCAGATGACGTCACTCAGGCCTTTGTTATTGTTTTTGCCATCCGCGTTTGTGAGTTGTTCTCACTAAACTGTATTAACCAGACTATAGATAGAATGCGCTTGGCCAAGGAGTTCACAACATTGCCATCCGGAAGTATAACGGACCAACACACAAACTCTGTGTAACCATGAACTTTTATAGTCTGGTTAATACAGTTTAGTGAGAACAACTCACAAACGCGGATGGCAAAAACAATAACAAAGGCCTGAGTGACGTCATCTGCATACTATCTATAAAAGTTCATGGTTACACAAAGTTTGTGTGTTGGTCCGTTATACTTCCGGATGGCAATGTTGTGAACTCCTTGGCCAAGCGCATTCTATCTATAGGTTGGGTGTGAAGTTCTGTGGAAATTTCGGGAAAACGGCCGCTGAGGAGAAAGTTAAGATACACTATGATCGAAGGTCATTCATTGTAATCGATCCATATTCATAGAAGATTGTTTTTTTTTTCTCTTATGGCAAAGTGAAGAATCACCCTACTCTACTCTGTCAAGGTACAGCGACATCGGTCGGAACAATTTCCCTTGAGTGTCCACCGAGGAAGGCGAGGAAGTAATGCATCAAAAATCCTATCTTATCTACATCGGCCAGAAACAAACACGGAGACAAAGAACTTATAGATAGTATGCAGATGACGTCACTCAGGCCTTTGTTATTGTTTTTGCCATCCGCGTTTGTGAGTTGTTCTCACTACACTGTATTAACCAGACTATAAATGTTCATGGTTACACAGAGTTTGTGTGTTGGTCCGTTATACTTCCGGATGGCAATGTTGTGAACTCCTCGGCCAAGCGCATTCTATCTATAAAAATAGAACTTTACTTTTTAAATTGAAGGAAAAAGGTATATTATGTATTGATGCTATGCGTTTAGGTAAAATACTTACAACATCCGTAGCAAGATTAAAGATACCACATACCTAAATTAAAAATCCTAGCTTATCTACACCCACCAGAAACAAACACGTTTTTAGACAAAGAACTTATAAAAATAGAATTTTACTTTCTTTTAATTGAAGGAAAAAATTGTATTATGTATTGATGCTATGCGTTTAGACAAAATACTTACTTTACAACATCCGTAGCCAGATTAAACATAGCAACACACAAAACAGTATTATTGTTTGAATGATACTTGTAGAATTTCAGTGAGAACTTGTCACTATCATACTGTCTAAAAGGAATGACAAAGAGCTGAATGACGTCAACTTCGTTCCTTCTGTTCTAAGAATTAAAAAAATACAAACATAATAATACACTTTGATCCTGATAGCAAAAAACAATGAACGTCCATATAGCGCAATTTTCTATAAATGTTCTCAAAGTTCTCGAAATAAACAACAATGTGAAATTGAATGTAAACTTCTATTTAATATACGAAAACAGATTAAATGGACGTTTTGGGTTTCTCCTTTATCAACAAAACAGGATGAATGAAACACTACAGGCGAATGAGATAATGTGG